>NW_020270439.1:237739-258154 GCF_002803265.2 Melanaphis sacchari | reverse complement strand
GAGTTTTTAATTTTATCCATAGATTTCATAAAATTCTGCGAAAGCTTAATATTTTTTCAGAGATTTTAAATATTTCCCAAAGAGATTATAAAATTCCCATCGATTTTTTGATTTTTCTAAAGATTTTTTAATTTTTTCCAAAGATCTCATAAAATTCTGAGAAAGCTTAATATTTTTTCAAAGATTTTAAATATTTCCCAAAGGGATTATAAAATGTTCATAGAATTTTTAATTTTTTCCAAAGAGATTATAAAATTCTCGAAGGATTATTAATTTTTTCCAAAGATCTCATAAAATTATGAGAGAGTTTAATATTTTTCAGAGATTTTATATATTTCCCAAAGAGATTATAAATTTCCCATAGATTTTTTGATTTTTCTAAAGAATTTTTAATTTTTTCCAAAGATCTCATAAAATTCTGAGAGAGCTTAATATTTTTTCAGAAATTTTAAATATTTCTCTGAGATTTCATAAAATTTCCTTAGAGTTTTTAATTTTTTCTAAAGATCTCTTAAAATCTTGAGAGAGTTTAATATTTTTCAGAGATTTTAAATATTTCCCAAAGGGATTATAAAATGTTCATAGAATTTTTAATTTTTTCCAGAGAAATTATAAAATTTCCATAGATTTTTAATTTTTCCAAAGAATTTATGAAATTCTCAAAGGATTTTTAATTTTTTCCATAGATCTCATAAAATTCTGAAAAAGTTTAATATTTTTTCAGAGATTTTAAATAATTCCCAAAGAGATTATAAAATTCCCGTAGAGTTTTTGATTTTTTCCTAGAATTTATGAAATTCTCATAAAGTTTTTGATTTTTTTCAAAGATTTTATAAAATTCCAATTGACTTTTTGTTTTTTCTAATGATCTTATAAAATTCTGAAAGCACTTATAATTTATTCAGATTTAATTGATTTGCTAAAGGTTTTATAAGACTGTCATAGAGTTTTAGGTTTTTTCCAAGGAATTTATAAAATTCTCAAATAGCTTTAACATTTATCTTAGTTTTTTTTATATTACTCAAAGAAATTATTTAATTCCCACAGAGTCTTTAAATTTTCCAAGATACTTATAAAATTTCCAAATAGCTTTTAAATTTATCAGAGATTGTATTACTCATGTTAATATTAGCTGCTTACAGTTCATAAAAAAAATTAGATCATAATAATGTACAATTTGTTTTTTTCAGTTCAAATCCATAAAATCATGTCATAGGTCAGTTTTATATTTACTTTTCAACACGACATATTACCCAACAAACCTCTAGAAAAATTTACCTCATATCGCCAAATAAGCTTATTATCAAGTCTATCAAAAATATTCGAAAACATCTTACTAAAAAGGCTCATTCCACTGGCTATCACAGCAAATATGATCCCAGATACATTATACGGTTTCAGACCGAATCATTCAAGGATCTATTAACTCCACAGATAGTCGACACTATATCTTTGTCACTCAATAAGTAGCATTGCTATGCTGTCGTCTTCCTGAACGTAGCACAAGCGTTCGATAGAGTCTAG
Source organism: Melanaphis sacchari (assembly GCF_002803265.2). Taxonomy (NCBI): domain Eukaryota; kingdom Metazoa; phylum Arthropoda; class Insecta; order Hemiptera; family Aphididae; genus Melanaphis; species Melanaphis sacchari. Next base: position 256,630 of record NW_020270439.1, on the reverse strand, counting down.
TTTGAAGGCTTACTATTCAAACTAAAAAAAATTTTGCCTTCGCCTTATTAATTAGGTACTTATAAAATCGTATTTTAGTGACCGTACTTTAATCGTACGCCAGAACTCATTCTACTCTAACAACTTCGACATTCTTGCCGGAGTTTCCTAAGGTAGAGATATTATTCCTTTTTTATGTAATATATTCATTCACGACATTCCTAGACCCTCCTATACCGAACTTGATTCCAATGCGGACACGGCAATAATAGCAACCAATGAAAATCCTATTATAGCCTCAATTATGATTCAAAGATATCTCAATATTATACACCTTTGGACAAACAGGTGGAAAATCAAATCTAATTATTGTACAAATAAATTATATAAATTGTTGATGTATATTTTCTGAATAAAAAAAAAAAAAAAATAAAAATATTATTTCAAATGACACGCTTTAATATGTATTTTTAACTATTATAAATTGCCATGATTTTTACTAAAACCAAAAACCAGCAAATATAATTCACATAACGTTGACTTTATAACTTCACTAATAAGGTTGTTAATTAAAATAGTTATAGAATTTTATTTGAACAATATACATTTATTTTTGTATTCATAGTATTTTATATTATATCAGCATTTAAACTATTAAAAAAATATTTTAAATGGCTGTCAACTATTTATACTTTGTTAACGTACATACAGTAATCACAAAATTCATTTTCACATATAAAAATTAATAGATTTTTCATGATTGCATTTTATTATATACGTTTAAATAAAATTGAAATTCTAATGAAGCTGCATTATGTACACAAAATATTTAAATTTAAATACATTCCACTTGTAAAAGTAAATAAATTCGTCGGGTTAATTTGTCGATAAAGCTACTAAAAATGTTTATATACAAACCTATTACAATTTATGGGTATTGGAAAATTTTCATAGGATACCATTATATGTTGTAAATATTAATTTATTATTATTGTTATTTATTTCTATGAGAATCTCTGAAACTGATTGAATTAAAATTATATCACGTGCCTTGACGTTGTTCATATTAATTTAACAAATTTTTGTTAAATTAAAAATAAAAAAAAAATATAAAACAATTCAGTTATTATTGAACAGTAGTTATAAAATATTATATGTTATACTGGTAAAAAAAACCTTGATTATATTGATAAAAAATATAGATTTATTTATTAAATAAATATTTGTCATTATTCAGTTTACAAACACACTTGTCCAACTAACAAATTATCAATTCGTGATCGTCTTGAAAAACGACAAACATCTTATCATTTTGATTAAACTTACATTATTAATTCGATAATGTATTATAGTCATGGTTAGATTAGGTTAATAATTTTTTAATAATTTTATCAAAACCGTTCAAGATATATTATGCTTATGGCGTTACTCTTGAATAATTAGATACCGAACACATCGACCTTTGTACGTGATAAGTTCGTTGAACTCTAACGTAGCCCTCATCCCCTCTTGTCTATGCGAAATCGGCGTATGTCCAGCGGTGGACGTAAGTTCAGTTAAGTTCTCTCTCGCGGGACCGTCGTACGAAACGTCGCCCTTGTCGTGAGTGTGCGAAGTTCAGTGTCATCGCTATTGGTCGTTTTTGTACCTTAGTGCTGGATACTTGTAAACTCAGACTCTGACTTTTGGGTCGTGGCACTATAGCGCGAGACCTTCCTTGTCTAAACGTGTGTATCTGTTATATATTATTTTTAATTTTATTTGTTTTCTTCGACCGACAATTATTCCTCTTCGGCGGTTGTTTACGATATCGTGTTGAAAAGCAAAACCCTTTCCTCTTTTCGAAGAACCGCGCCGTCGGACGTCCGGTATTTATTATATATAATATTCCTCAAAACATACACGAAGCTGTGATAGTGAAACCAGTCATTAACGTAATAATTTAAACACGCGGATTCGAAGGTCAAGTACCCGGCACCCATATACATCATCATTTTATAATCAGTCCCAGTGGTCGCACTGTTCAAAATTCAGGCGTTGGTGAAGCGAACGACCAGACGATTTAATTATTTACAATATGTCATATACTCATATCTGTAATAATAATCACGCTAATAAATATTATTTATTTATTGAGTAAACGTATTTCACATGAGTTATTGTTATATTATTTTCTTTTTTGGGCGCCCATCTTAGTATACTATTTTTATTTATATTGTATTTTATACATCTGTTTATTATGTTGTATAGTTATAACACGACAGTGCAACAAAAAGTCGAGTGTATATTGTATAATGATTTAGGTCTCCCACAGTCCCACTCTCTGTACGAAAGTTAACTATACACTTCTGGGTGTTAAATTTACCATTCTAGGCCAACCGCCAAACGCGGGAGCCTGGTGGTGCAAAAATATTTGATTAGTACAATAAAATATTTGATAAATAAGTCATAAGAAATTTGTTGTAAAGAGTATCTATTAATTTAATCATTTCGATAAAATGTATATTATGTTACTGATAAAATAATCTGTTTCAATCAACAAAATAGGTATATCATTTCATTAAAATGTTCTGATTATATCAACTGTAATTATTATTGTTGCATTAATAAAATTATATGAAAATTACAAATATATTTAGGTATAAGGTATAAATAGATATTGAAAGAAATTAGTAAATTTAATACATTTTCTTATACCTACATTATATACTTTAAAATATTATTAAATATAAATAAATAAAAACTGGTAAAACAATGTAGAAATGTAGGTACTAGGTAGATATAAAATATATAATAACATAAAGTATATACAATATAAATACATTTAAATAAGAATAGATGATAGTTTTAAGTTATGTTAGTATATTTTTATGAAAATGTATATACAAATACCTAATAAGTAATAACAAATAAATCAAATAAGTAATAGTTTTAATATTAAAATATAGCTACAATTAAATTATGGAGTCAAGCATCCTATTAAATCACATAAACTAATATTTTCACAAGTATATTATTATTATATTTAATCAATCTTTTAAGGATATTCAACATTAAAATGGACCACCAGGATTTTAAAGTTAGAAAATGTTGATTAATAAAAAAACAAATCATTATAAAGAATAGGTAGTTACAAAAAAAAAAAAATAATAATAAAACAATAATCAGCCAGTACCTACTAGCATTAATGGAATTAAACTTTTAAAAATATTGTTCAGATTTTAAAAATAATAAATTTTACATAAGTAGATATTTATTATCTACTATAAAGGTGTGTGTGTGTGTGTAGTGTGTTGTGTGTATTATATTTTAAATTAATTAAGTACTAGGTCAATATTTATATATAACCACATATTTTGAAAATATTTCGATCGTAAATATTAAGAATGATTAATAGTTAATTGGAATTCATTAATTTAAAATTAATTATAAAAATACCAAAAAAAATTTTTTATAACGGAGTAAATAAAATAATAAGTAGGTAGTAACCATTAGTTTATTATTTTTTATTGTAAATACATATCTGTTGTTAAACAATTTTATCTTGATTGTATCTGATTAAATTATGTAATATTATTGCCATTTAAAATAATTATTTTTCTTGTTTTATATTTTTAAATTTTTGTATAGTATTTAATTACCTATAATTTGTTTTTATCATTTAAGAGTAATATTTTCTATAATTAAATAATCTTAAAATGCTTATAATAACTTATATGGGTAGGTACTTAATGTAAAAAATTATAACTACTATTGACTCACCTTGTAATAATTGTAGCTAGACTGTGATAAGTATTATAATAATTAACAATAAAAATAGCGTTTTGATATGACAAGATATCTCGAACTTGTTTCAACACTAAGTCGACAGTTGAACACTTGAATTACAAAAGCGAAATGCGAGATTAAATTATTATTATTGAACGTCCTTGTCGTATTTTTCATTTACTTTTTGTTCATTTTGGCGGAAATTCAGTATAAGCCCAATGGGAATCAATGAGAAATGTAATTTTTTCATTGCTCAGACTTTATAGAAGATTTTATGTATTTCCCTTTAAACTCCAAACATTTTGGCGAATTCCATGCTAAATATCAACGATACGTAATGAGGTTACCTAATTTTAACAAAATCATAAAGCACTAGCTGAGAAATGCGTGGCTACTTCAAAAAATATACGTGTAAAACTGCAAAGTGCATTGAATAATATACTTACAAAATAAAATAATTAATACAAACCAATTTACCTTCCTTTATTATAAACAGCAAATTTATCATTTATTCAATTGTTCATAACATTGTATATGCCTGATTAGCAATTGCATAATATACATTTTAAACAAGCTTTTTTAAACGTATCACAATAAATTTTAGGTAAATAATTAAGTAATAACCCACGTCCAATACATACCATTATCAATTACTGTATGTTTGTATAGTAAATATTTTCATAGATCAAAAAACACTATAAACTATTTAACAAGAAAACGTAAATAATATATTCAATTATTGAATGTATATAACCTAGTATATAAAAATAATTCTCATAATAATTATAAAGTGAACAAAGACAAATACAAGTCCTTACTAAAGTATAATAATTAATAAAACGTTTATTGAACTGAACGAACTTGTTTGTTAACTTAAAAATGTATTTAACAACACGGTTTATCATTCAAGTACAATTCACTGTTGGAATGACAAAATAATTATTAATTTAAAAAAAATGCGTATTGAAAATGATAAATACACATTTTTAAATGAATATAATATGATTTATCTGAGATTGTAATTTTTTTTTATATTTAAAGTAAATTAATATTTGCTTAATATTTTTGTGATTTCCATGCAAAAAAATAGATTTAATAAAGTAAGTACAATGTACATATAATATTCTTCTTAAATATTAAATACTATTATATTTTAGATATAATTTATTAATTTTTTTTTTTTTTAATTTTAACGTTCCTTTATGCTATTTATTGTTCTCCTTGGCAATTAGTAATATTTTTTTATAAAATATTATAATATTATGATGATAATAACTAATCATTTTGTAAAAAAAAAAACATAATTTGAAGGCATTACAATTTATACAATATTATTAACCTTGATTCATTGAAATATAAATGACTGCAATCAAATTGAAAATTGTTAATTAATAAAAAAAAAAAATAGATTACAATTCATAATACTTTATAATTAATTATAATAATAAGTAATAAACTAATAATATTTACATTATTCTTGAATAATTAAACCTATTTATTTTGAATCAAAAACGTATATTGTGATGTTTAATTTTTACCAGTTAATAATATTTTTAAGTATTCCCAATTTACTTTCAATTATTCACTTGTCTTTGTATTATTGTAGTGTAATTTTTGTTAGTATTTTTATTGCATTATTTAAAAGAAACGACTTTTTAATCTCACAAAATACATTTATACAAAGATCGAAATAACAAATATTGATTTAAATTTGCGAGCTTTAATTGTTTTTAATTTTTATGACGTTGGAACCTATAGCCAAGTTAAAAGTATTACATCACAATATTTTAAGCTGCAGTAATGTGTTGAGTATAACTTTCAAGTTTTAGATGAGAACGTATTTATTATCAAATTAAAATAAATAACAGCTTAAAACATATATCATCATAGTAAAAATTATGTGGCATCTTATGAAACCCTTATAATAGTAAATCTTTTAATATTAATTAATAATTTGGTGGCAATGGTCATTTTTTACTTTTTAGTTGAATTATACTATTTAAGATTATCTAAAGATATTTTTACTAATTTTAATGTTTTAATAGTTGCCTTATCAACAAGTGTGCAATATTCAATCAGCACATTTAAATATATTTATTTTTGTAAATAAGTAATAGTAGAATTTATTTCTTAAAAAACTGATATATTATAATTTAATTTAAATATTATAGTTTTCAAATATGTGTTACATAATTGTTTTATTTGTGTATATTTTTTATAATAAGAAAGGTATAATGTAAATTATTATTATTTTTTTCAAGAAAATCGTATTATTATATGATTAGAAGATTCTTGAATTGTTCCATTATAAAATGTAAATACATCTTTTTTTCCTGCATATTTTGAGATTAATTACTATAGAATGTTTACGTATTATCTACTTGTGTAGATTGAAATGCTTTTTCTTTAAATATATAAATATTATATTATGTAGTACGTGATCAGAGAACTTAAAATGTTCATTAACTGGTAATTTATTTTATAATGTAAAAATCAAAAAAAAGATTAATCGTATTATATGTTACACTAATCCTGATAATTAAAAATAATCAAAATTCGCGAGCTAAAATTAGTTTGTAAAAACTTAAAATTTGAACAACATTTGGTTTTTAAATTATAATATGTATAAATATATTTAATAAATATTCAAAACTGCAAATTTAAAATATTTTAAAAATATAAAAGAAACTATAATACCTAAAATGAACTCTGATCTGTATTTATTTTTTTTATGTGATGATTGATAATGGAACACAGTACTACACGCACTACTATTAATTGCTTTTGTTATTTTAAAAGCAAAACGAGGAAAATAATTAAAGATTAGGTGCAAAATTCATCAAATTTTTATATAGATAATATAATATTATGATCATTAAGCATAATATTATGTTCTTAAATTTTGTTGAATTTAAATTAGTTTAAGAACGGTCATGGAATGTCGGATAAAATAAAATCGTTTAATAATTTATAATAGGTAACCAAAATTGTCATATTATATAATATGTATAGGAACTAATTATTTCTATATTTATTTAAATTTAATGAACCATTCATATAAATAATAATAAAACATTCATAAGTATACACAATAATAGAAGAATACCATGATAGTTTTATAGACCATCTCAATTGATAAATTGATTTAACTATTTAAAGTGCATAATACGTACCTATTAGATACATATACTATACTTTGCGTGAGGGTGCAAGATACCGCTGAATTTTAATTTATCAATTAGTATTTTATGGTTTAGGGCAGTGGGCACTATGAAAGATTGAACGTTTTACGTGGAAACTCCTTTTGTTAATTTATTTTTACTATTATATTTATTTAATGGCAATAATAAAGAGAACAATAATATTAATAATGCATTCTTTGTGAACCTACACCTAAGATATTTATTTACCAAACAATAACCGGATTTATAATGATAATTAAACATTTTTTTTTTCTTTGTAAAAATCGATAAATATAATATAATTTATAAAATTAATGGTTCTTCGAAAAAAAAATTTTTTTTCTAACAGTTAAAATAAAACAATTATGTTACAAATATTGCTATTATTGACTTATAATTATAATATATTTTATATCAAACTTAGTATCATTTGAATATTAAATAGGTACCGGAAAAACAATACATTTCTCAAATCTATAAAACGACAAAATAATACTAGGAGTTGAATAAATTAGTGTTAATTAAGAAACTGTACGGAAAATAATTGAAATTTGGTTTATATTAATTTTCAATATTTATTTTTGTAAGTAATATAATGCGTTCATTGAAAATAGTCTAGCCAAATCTGATTAACTATTCTACCTATATAATAATGATATAAAAATATATTTAAAAATATACGTAGATTTACTATGTTAATTCAATAAATGGTTCATTAAGCTTTATTTTATCAGCTATATTTGTTCCAAAAAAAAAAAGAAAGAAAAAATGCATGTTTAACTATGTATATTATGTCTCCATAATTAGTTTGACAAATAACGTTAAATAGGTATCCTAAATTTTAATTCGACTACAGAACTAAAAGCATAATTTATTTCAACTTAAATATATTTTATGTTACCATTGGTATTGAACTGTTTATGAATGTAGTACTATTATTTATTACATTTTTTTTTTTTTTTTAATTCAACTAGTTACATGTCTTCATATATAAATACCTATTTGACAAAATAATTGAACCGCTATATTGATTCAACACTGCACAATATATATATTATTATATTCTTTTATTTACTGACTGAGACTAAATAACAACGATCAATGACCAAGAGATTTCTTGGTTTGAAAACGTAACCTTGTTAATTTCACAAATTTACTTTACTACGCGCACTTTTAGTTTAAAAATAAAATAGTCTTACTAACAAATAGCAATTTATAACGATGTACCTATCTACAGTAGTAGTTACCTTCTACACACTATGATGACATATTACGAAAAACGTGTGAGAAATACCGAAGTCTAGATTCCACGAATAAAATTGAACACATATATTATTTGACAGATAAAATATGTATACCCAGGAGAGTGATATTCATCTGTAGGAAACCTTAAATATAAAATAATAAAACCACATGGTGTTTTTAAATTAATTATAATATAAGTAGATAGTTGCCGTGAAGTTGCCTGGCAGCTTCCGATATGTTTTGAATGTTTTCAACTAAGATTTTGCCTGTCTTACAATGTTTTTACTATAAAAAAAAAAATAATATAATATGAATATTTATTACTTTTTAGTTTGGTTATAAACATAATCCTGTAGATATCTATACTTACCGCTTTTTTTTATATTATATTAAATTGTTTGGAACGTTAAAATTAAACGGCCAATATATCAAATATAATATATGATATGAGAGATAGATTTCACCCTTTTTTTTTTTTTACTGATATAGATATAATATTGTTTTATGTATTTTGCTGAAAATTTCAACTATCTATGATATCTTGTTTTTAAGTTATATCTAAAAAATCAAAATCGTGTTTATCGACAATAATTGGATTTACATAAAAATTTCAGTTTTACTTTTTTTTTTCGTTTTTCCATATTATATATGAAAAAAAAAATTCTAATTTTCTAAACTTTTTATTTTGATTTCTTTAAAATACAAACTATATCTAATTTTCTATCCAAATCCACCCTCAAAATTGAAAATCAAAACATTTTATCAGCTATTTATTGAGTACACATATACGCACACGCACATACACACACACAACATAATATAACATAAAATATAAAAAATTTTAAAATTAATACATTCATCACACCGCTCAGAATCTAATATTATTGTATCTATACAATACATTGGTTTTTGAAAATAACTATTTAGGAAAATGTATAACTGTTGTATACGATAGTATTTTGAACTACCTACAATTATATTACATAATATATATATATATATGACCATTATTCAAATTAAATTTGTAAATGTATGGATAGTATGTTCATAAATCACATATTATTATCAAAATCAAGCTATGCTTATGTATGTTATACTGTAATGGAACTTCTAATTTCATTATAAATTTTCAAATGTTTTGTAGCTTTTATCTATGAATTATAGATTGTATAATTTATGAAATACCGGTTAAAATTATACTTGAATTATTATTATTATTATTTTGTATATGTATGAATTATTTTTTTTTTTTGCTTTCTGTGAACTTACGTAATTATTTAAAAGACCGTTTTCATGAATTATTAAAATTATGTCATAAGGTTTTGACTCCTACACAATTATTTGCTGAACATAAACTTATATACTTGAAATACAATACGTTAAATTTGATGAATGTATGACGTGATAATATTATAGTGTGAAGTGTCAAATTATTGTAATATTACTCACATTGAAATATTTTAACTCAATTCGGTAAAATTTCCTATCAGAATTTCAATATAATTAATTTGTATTCTATGTTTGATACTCAAAAACACAATATCGTTTTTCAAATTATTTCAAACACCGTTAAACCTTTAAAAAAAAAAAAAAATTAAACGATTATGACGGAATATAGTGATATTTTACTTAATCGACCCGGGTTGAAAATAAATCATATTTAATATACGTGTATGTGAATAGAAAGCTTAGTAAATATTTTGTTAGATAATAATATGCTGAAATTTTGAAGAAGACTTTTGAAAATATGTTTAAATTAAATATAATCCTTATTTCAATCACGATATTATAATTTATAATATAATATCGCGTGTATACATTTTTGTATATAACATACTCAAAATAAATTACATATAGGTAATGTGTTTATACGTAAGACGTAATATTAGTATTTACCGTATCATGTTTGTGTTATATTTTCTTCAGATTATCCATCACTGTACGTCTGTGTACACAAGAATGTGGCGACGGCACGACATACATGCGTAGTGGTATATGATGTTTTATTACCAAAAGCTGCTTCAGAGTTATAATAATGTTGCTGACGTGGATTTTCGCTTGTTCATCAGAGACCTTTTGTGTAAAATTACCATAATATGAAACGCTGAATATAACGAATAATGCTTAGACCTCGAAATATCAGGATGTCATGTGTTAATACAAATCATATTGTGTATAAACATCGATTTATTGTATGTGAAGAAGTTTTGATACGAAATTATTCCACTTGAACTATTGTGGATAATCAATATTCAAATTAATCCAAGTTCGTTATGTCAATTATTTATTGTTTTTAATTATTTTCCAAACCCCATTTAGGTTAGGCTACGTCAAGTTTGTCAGCACTCAACACTTGTGAAATACGTTTTTCCAGAGAAATTTATAGACTAAATTCTGTCGATACTTTGTTGGAAATACGATGTAAAGTGTCTTCTTGCAACTGCTTCTTAATTAACAAAAGATGTACTTTTATAGTATTAAGTGTTGTATAGTATTAAAAAAAAAATTCCACTGTTATTTCACCACTGAAAGTATATTATTTAACTTTTTAATAAGTATGTAATGAGAATTATTAAAGCTTCGTTTACCCTCCTTCAAAAACCTCGAGGCCATGATTAACCTCTACAGTGTATTATTGTTTGGATGCACTATGCATATAATAGGCAGATTAAATGTGTACATGCATATGTTTTGAGTTCAGATTATTTCACTTATATGAACTTTTAGTGCATAAGTGAACTTGTATACAATTTTATGCAAAATTAACTTTTATATATGTATATTTATTATTTATTAGTACGTATTTTAAATTTAAGATACACATTTATTAATAACTCAAGCGACTAACAATAACGTTAATAAACAATAACAGATGTAGTTATAGTCTATAAAAGTATTTACGTAATTTATATAATATTATTACATCAGTTCTAAAATTATTTTTAAAGTGTATAATTGATTTGTTATTGTTCATGTGAAAAAAAAATATTTAGTTTTTATTGAGGAATTAATAAACAAAAATACTACACAAATATTGAAATATATTATATTAAACAAAATAATATAATATGTATATATTTTTACCTTGTTTTATTTAAGTATCATACAACGATATCTTTAATTATTTTATGATTTATTTAGTAATGATCTTATTATTAATAAGCTAATAATACAATTTAATTTAGGCATTCTGTTTAAAATCAAAATTAAAATATTTCTTTTATTTGGTTCTTTTTAATTAAATTTATATAAAAAATTGCACAAGCTTTAAAAAATAAAAACATTAGGTAAAATATAAGTATAAGCGCAACTTAAAAATCAAGAAGCTTGTCATTCTTGGAAGAGTTAAGTCAAAGAAAGTTATATATAAGCATTGTGTACTAAAGAAAAAAAATTTGCGGTATAATCAAAATAAATAAACAAAAACGTTTTGAAAATAATACAGTTTAGTTTCCTATAGTATATCTTATATTTGGTTAGTAATTTTTAAAATAAATTTAGTATATTACATGGAATTGTTGGTCATAATTTATAATATCATAATACCATAGGTTATGTTAGAATTTTAGATGAAATAATTTTTCTTTAATACTTAATTTTAAAATAATTAATAAATAACTTATAATTATACCATGTTTCTCTACACAAATATATAATATGACTTAGGTGTTAGGTACCTATATAATTTCAAAAAATTTAAATTTTTTTTATTGTGTTTTACGTAGTAAACGTAGTAGTTTACGTTGATATATAGTATAACATATAATACCTTTAACTATTTTTTTTTATTATTTTATTTAGAAAAAATACAATTATATTTAACTAAATTTTATAATCAATTATATTCAGATTAGATAATAATTGACATTAAATTAATTGAACAAACAACGAATTATTACCCATCGCCCAGTGTTTTAACGTTTTATTCCTCATTAAATTTATTGAGCTCCGTGTGAAAACCTATTTCTACATATTGATCCGACACACTCTGTGTTTGTAGTTTCGAACTCTAGTTATAACTTATGAAAACAAGAAATAACAAGTTGAATATTGAAAAATAACAATATTTCTGTAATACGTTCATATCGGAATTGAATTATTATGAATTTATAAACAAAAACTAGTATTTTTGTATGGGTTAACGTTGAGAATAATAGCCACAAGTTGAGACATATTTTATGATTTGGTTTTTGTTCCAAATATCTGACAAATTGTATGATGTGTAAACTAACATGAAACAAAACTCGTGAATCATTTAAGTGTCTAAATATATGCTCAATGTGTACTTTTTATTTTACCTGTGGACATTTATGTGTCATAAATAATCTATATTAGTAATTTATAGTAATTAAGTTAAAATTAATTGGTTATTCTGTTGGAAACTGTTATTAAGTAATTTGTAAAAAATCATTTGTTTTAATTTAATTTTAAATAGGAGTAAGTACAGTATTATATTATTATAATCATCAAATTTTGTTGTTAATTTTTAAAATAACGATAAATTAACTAATTACAATATATATTGTTGAACAATGGAGTTAAATTATTTAGTGAATTACAAACAAACTGCAGATGGTCTTATAAAATATAATCTAATTAATGTCTCAAGTGACTTTAAGTTAATAAACATTTTATCAGTTATAGAGGCGTACCTATGTAAAATATGTTGTGTTAAGCATTATGGCTAAAAAATCCCTAAGAATTTATGAATTTAATAATGCTAATGAGTAAATGTAATTAATTATAATTATAAAATTAACTTGGCTGTAATTTTGAATCTTGTCGATAATCAAAATTAGAGTAATTTTTAGAAATATAATGTATAACTTTACGTATTATTTATTATGATAACTTATTAAATGTTATTCTACAATCTATACCATAAATGTTAAAGCATATTTCATTTAATTCTTGTATTTAGAAATAAAAATATACTTCTGTTTGTAATTCATTAAAATGTGAAATATGAAACACACAGTTTAATTATATAATATGATAAAGAATAAACAAAAAAAAAAAAAAAAATCAATAAAATTAAATATTCAGTTGCTAAGAAAGAGATATACCTATACGTACCTACTTATTACCTACTAATGTATAGAAATACGGAATATAGAATTTCCGATTTCAAATGTTTCTCATGATAACGATATCGTCATCATATTCTTCCGTAGTCTGTAATGTAATCGTAGAATATAGTCTCATATAGATAAAACTAGTTTTAAAATTGTGGAATACTGAGTACTGAGTGCAACATAATATCATGTGCCAACTGATTATTATTTGTGTACACAAATATTGAAGTTAGATAAAACTTTTAAGTAAATTGAACCTTATAATAATATAATATGTGTAATATATATAGTTTGTGCATGTTAAGTGGTCGGTAACGATGTTGTGCTACCAGATGACACTCCGATGTTGGTTATTCATATTTCTTTTATTATTCGTAATACAAAGATTACATTTTATTTAACATGTATAGGGTTGTAGAATGTCACCGTTGTAACTATCTATAGCAGTTAAATGTGTTTTTTGTTGCATATAAAATGCCCTGGATTTTATGTGTTTTAAAAATATATATATGCATTAAAAACGCATAATATTATAGTTAAACAATTGGTATAAGCTTATTTTAAGTATAGTTGTTTTTCATTTAAAAGATGCTATCTGGATAAAAAAAAAAAAAAACAAAGAATGGATACGATATTTTAATAAAAGACATTTTTATTCACATAGTAATCATTTAGTTCTTCTGTAAAATTTGTAAATTTTAATTTAAATACATTTTGACTTTTGTAAAAATATAAAATAATTGTATTTGTATATAGATAAATAATATATTGAGGCATTTTCGTCTTTTTAAATTTAATTATACAAAACGCAAAAATCCAAACTATAAGGGTAAGCTGGAAAAATTTAAAAGTTAGAGAACATTATTTTTACAAAAAATATTATTTCTATACGACTACTATTGGTGCATAGAAAGTGTTATTTTCTTTTTCATTTTCATTTTAGAGTTTACATAAAAGTTTATTATGTTAGCTTTTTCGAAATATGAATTCTATATGTGCAACTTCGTTCTGTGTATTGAAATAATACACTCGGGGCCGGATTTATGTCTAGGCCCATGATACCCGGGCCTAGGGCGGCAAATTTTGTAAGAAATGAAAAATAAATAATTTGAATATTTTATGCATTTATGTATTGCGTAAATTAATATTATATAATGTTTAATATACATATTTAAAAAACATAGAAATAAATCCATGCATTTTAGAAATTAACACTACATTTTTTTTTTTTTTTAAGGTTGGGGTGGCATATTTAAAAGGGCCTAGAGTGGAACCTGTTCTAAATTCGGCACTGAATATACTGCTTATATTTAATAATAAACTTATGTTAAAATTGTATTTTTCTTTAGCTTATATCTAATAAGTATCTATAATATCTAAATCGATTATTAATGCTTAACTATAATATTAGTTATAAATTATAATGTTAGTTTCGGTGAGGTAAGTTGTAAAAATATTAGTAAATTGACAAAGATTTAATTTATTAGTACCAATTCAAATTACAATAACGCTTAGAGACATAATATAAGTTTTGGTGAATGAGCATTGAGCATCACCCTAAAATATTTGAATAATCAAAAATTATATAAATAAAAAATCTAAATATTTACTAATCATGCTTAAAAATTGTAAATGAAATAAAATAAAAAACAAGTGTATTTTAATTATATATATTTTGAAACTTTTATTTCAATAAACATAAATTTTGATTTTGATTTTATTTTTAAATTATTGTTCTGTATCAAAACCTATCGTATGCCATATCTGTATCAACAACTCTAGTTATCAGACTTCTGAAAACAAATTTTAATACGTCATACAATTTACTTTAAAACGATTTCCTACTTTTTTTAATTTAACTTCTAAACCTTTTAAAATTATATTTTTAGATTTCAATATTAAGCATTACAAGGATGTTGAAGTGAAAAAATGAATTGAAAGTTGTTTTCAGGTAAATTTTAAGTAAATTTGAATATAAAAAAATAAAATAATAAATATTTATAGTGTGCGTTATTGACATTGACGTACAGAACGTTCGGAAGCTATTCCTTATTTGTTTTACGCAATCATACACACTAATGATTACTTTTACACAATATTTACACATCCCTCACGAACACACTAAAATTGTCTAAATTAAACTCCTTAAAAACAGCCGAAATCAAATCTTCTTAATTTTTAAAATAACATGTTGTGCAAGTACGCATGAAATATTTATATTTGTTAGTGTTTCTGATTATATTTACTGTTTTTAAGTTCAAGATTATTGTAATAATTGTTTCTTTTTTTTTAATTTACGCATACAAAAATAACATTTAAACTTTATTTACTCCACCATTTTAATGTGAATAATGTGATAATACAATTGTGTTTAATATCTGTAAATTTTATACAATGATGAAAATACTAGTCGTTATACTTATATTATAATGAACATATGACATAAATAAATATTACTGAACACAGACAAGGTTATATAATACAAATAATACGATAACAATGATAACGAAATGTATTCCGTTGTATTTATTTTATGGTAATAGGTATTTTTATCATATACATAGTATACTTCTACTAATAGTAATAACTAATAGAATAGGATTTAAATTGACCAAAAATTAAATTTCATTAGATTTGTTTACATATATATTTTTAATGGATGTATTTATACAGGATGAAAATGGAAAGAAATTTAGTGTGAGTTTTCATTTTTATTTCTCATTAGGTAGAAAATAGAAATATAATGATATATTTTATTCAGAATTGTGTCAAGAATTTAATGTGTAAATGGTAGAGAATTTTAATTTGAAAGGAAGAAATTCCAAAATACTTATCACATATTTCGACGTCTTATTAAAATAGCTTTTGTTGTTATGATTATCATTACAGTTATCAATGTTATACTCATTAAAATAATTAAACTTTATCTTTATTTTTTATTTAACAAATTTTATGCTATTGTCATTTAAATTTAAGTAAAATATCATAATGTTTATATAAAATGTAACAGAGAGACAAATTTCCAATAGAGTGGTATTATCAAAATACATCTTCCTGCAGAATTTACATTTTTTCATTTATATACTTTTATATTCCAAAATGTTTTATTAATGTATAAATTATGATATTATTTTTAGATTAATAATTATTAAAAATTTTAGGAAATATTAAATAAGATTTTATATTTCTTGTCTTTGTTGCGATGTTTATTAAAATTCATATTTCAAGATCAAGTTAAATGTAATAATCCTTATTTATTTTTTTACAAATTCATCATAATATGCAATATTAACTGATTCCTTTTATTAAATTTCAAAAATATTTACCACATTATACTATTTAAACAAATAAATTTTAAATAGCTAATACTTTTTACATTATAATATAACTGTAAGCTAGGTTAAGTTAAATTATAGTCCCAAGCTAATAATTTAAAATATAAAAGTAGAAAAATGTTTATACTTAACGTCATTCTCGTATGAAATCAATTTAAGTGGTATATACAAATACAATACACTTTCTAATGTTATTTATTAGAACAAATCTTTGTTAATTTACTCGAGTTTGGTCTTAATTAGTTATTAGTTAACCTATTTGAGTTAAAAAAACACTAGTTAGAAGCGTGTCATCAGGTCATTTCCGTAGATAAGAAAAATATTTTACTTACTACTAAAATAATCGTGCGTGGAGGTTCTTTAAAATATGTATGATATTTTGTACACATACGTATATGGTATATTATATTTTATGCACGATCACCTATATAAATTATTGGTATAAACTGTGGTTAACTGTTCTATAAGAAACGATACTATGATATTGTAAATCCGGGTCCTTTACCCCATGACAGTTTTAGCACGCATTGTTGATCGCCTTGTAAATCCCTTCCTACACCGAATTTCTGCCGTAACATGGTTATAATATTATGTACAATGTACACTTATTTACATACCAAAGTTGCATTGTAGCTGATTAAATCACTCAAGACAATATTAATGTACAGACTCATAGCTTTTGATGAGGTTATAGTAAGTCGATTGATAAA
The DNA here is from genome assembly GCF_002803265.2 of Melanaphis sacchari. Lineage (NCBI taxonomy): Eukaryota > Metazoa > Arthropoda > Insecta > Hemiptera > Aphididae > Melanaphis > Melanaphis sacchari. The sequence goes on along the minus strand of NW_020270439.1, from coordinate 239,336 downwards.
AAATAATAGGTAACCAATAATAACTACATTAAAAACAAAAACTTATCATGAATTAAACAATAAAACGAATTGGTGCATATTTACATATTTATAATAATATTTCAGTGGCTTAGTGTGACGCGGTGGTTGGCCTCAATCACTAATAATATGTTCTGCGGTCAAGTATCGGCCGGCATCGCTAGATCTCGGATGGGTGACCACCCGACTTCTTAGTGACAAATCCATGGCACACACACATACACACACGTATTCCAACCCTACTAACAAAACTTTACAAACAAACCTTACACAAAAAAAAACCTCTACCGTTTCTATACACAGCTAATGGCTTTAGTTACCGGGCTTAAATACGATCAATAAAAATAAATAATATTTCAGATTATATTTCCATATCTCGTTATAACCCTTTTATAAATTTTGTAAAAGAAATTTCGAGAATATTTATTCATTTATGTCATATTTTAATTATCAAGTATACGACATTTTTTAGATGACTCAGGTGAAATGTTATACGAATTAAATTAAATAAACTTTATTTATTTATCTGGGTTTTTTTTTTTTTTAATAATATGCTAGTTAACCCAATTTTGGCTGATAAAAAGTTAACAAACATAGAATACAGTGATATATTGTTTTAGTGTACTTCAATTCACGAGAAAATCGGTATCAGTGTACTTCACTTTATGAACTGATTCGACTGTGTTAGGAAAAATCCGCTTGTGATGGATTGGATAGATCACTTCACACTTAATATTTTGTTGAACGCAGTTGAAACTACTCTCTAAACTTTCCTTTTATCTTTAAATACTATGCTTGATACTTTCATTAAAATTGCAAGTTGATTATTTTTTTAAGCTACACACATGTGGATATTGTGGGAAATATATTTTTTGTACATTTAAATAACAAATAATTAATTATTATTCTCTTTTATTAAAAAAAAAAATTCAATTTTTGTAATCAATAAACAAAAAATAATTATTCGATTTTTGTGAACTAAAAGATCCTTGAAATGTGTACCACTCTATATAAAACCTATACGAGTTGAAAAACGAAGCACAGAATACTTCCGAATCTTAAAGAATATGACAGTAATATTTGATATTATATTTGGTTCAATAGATTAAGCAAAAAAAAAAACAAACGTACATTTTATTTATTTATGTATACGAAGATTCGGAGATTAATCTGTTTTACTATTCTAGCAAACAAATATAGCTAAAATATTATAAGATAAAAGAAATCAAAAGCAGGAATTTATGTTTCATTAAAAGTGACCCAACATGCTCTTTAAATAAAAATATTTATAAAATAACAATCGTCATTACATTGTCACTACGTACATTGCGACAGCCCGGCCCATTTGGAAATATTGAAAAAATTTTGCACTAATATTTAGCACGTATTTAGCATGAATTTGCATGGCTAAAATTAGAATTTGCATGATATTAGATTAATGGCTAAACCCAAATATTGATGAGCCGGGCTGGCGCAACGTTACGCCAGCCCGGCCCAATAGCAAACATTTAATTATCGAATATACAGATAAACCAATATTTAGCACGCCATTAGCATGAATTCGCACGACTGTCGCCAG
>NW_020270439.1:236125-237729 GCF_002803265.2 Melanaphis sacchari | reverse complement strand
CCAGAATTCGCACGACATTTTTTTAATGCTAAAAAAACGTTTTTCTAGCCCGCCGTTGCGCCAGCCCGGCCCGCAAAAGAAATTTTGCGAATTTTTCGATTTTTATATAATTTTTTTAAGATACAAATTTTGTTTATTTGCATTAAAATGCCTTGTAACACTGTAAAGAGTGATATCGTTATTTGTACACCCCATCAGAAATTTAAAATGTTGATAAATATATTACTTCAAATATGATATCAAAATTGTTGGAATACATATTTTGTATCGAAATTTTATGATGTTTTAAAATGTATACTGCCGTTAAATAATAGTTAATTAATGTAAATTAATATTATTTTAGTTTAATGCAAATATTTAGCATGAAATATACATCAATGTTTTTTAAGTTTTCATATATTTGCAGCAAAAACTGTCACGGTTGGTTTAATATTTAGAAAATATTTTATTAAATAAATGTTAAAAGTGTTTTTTTCTAATTAGATATAAGGTTATACTCATGCTGTGTTGATATAAATTTAGCATGCATATTGTGTATACCTATATAAAAAAAATTCTGGAGTATGATGGTCCCCATTAACCAAATCTAATAATCCTCTATTAAACCTTGAATGCATAATTTTTAGTAATAAAAATTCCATAAACAATTTTGTAGATCGATTTTTAATATTAATTTTTCAAAATTTAACATCTCTAAATATTTTGTGAACCACTCTTCTCTAGATAATCTAGGATCTTGATGTTTATTTCTCATTTTAGTTAAATTAGTATTATAAAACAAACCACATTTTATAAAAACTATGAAAGTACACTAAGTACAGACACTTTTTGTTTTTCTATTTTACAATAGTGATATAATGAGTATCATGCGATGAGGCTTAAATAAACCATGTTTTATATTATATTTTTATGTTATTAATGTATTGGTACGAGTACTAATTTGCTATTATACACAAGATGTATTTTATTATTGTACCGTAATATTAGCATATTACTATTTATAGTTGTATTTATAATATATCTGTATTGTGGTCCACAGCTCATGGCACGCAACGAAAAACGTTTTCACTTTCCACTCACGGTACCTGCGCGTATAAGTTACTACTCGTAGCAGGGTTTTTTCAAAATTAAATTTTAAAGATATTATATATTAATTTCAAATATTTTCTAAATATTAAACCAACCGTGACAGTTTTTGCTGCAAATATATGAAAACTTAAAAAACATTGATGTATATTTCATGCTAAATATTTGCATTAAACTAAAATAATATTAATTTACATTAATTAACTATTATTTAACGGCAGTATACATTTTAAAACATCATAAAATTTCGATACAAAATATGTATTCCAACAATTTTGATATCATATTTGAAGTAATATATTTATCAACATTTTAAATTTCTGATGGGGTGTACAAATAACGATATCACTCTTTACAGTGTTACAAGGCATTTTAATGCAAATAAACAAAATTTGTATCTTAAAAAAATTATATAAAAATCGAAAAATTCGCAAAATTTCTTTTGCGGGCCGGGCTGGCGCAACGGCGGGCTAGAAAAACGTTTTTTTAGCATTAAAAAAATGTCGTGCGAATTCTGG
>NW_020270439.1:114002-236115 GCF_002803265.2 Melanaphis sacchari | reverse complement strand
AACGTTTTTTTAGCATTAAAAAAATGTCGTGCGAATTCTGGCGACAGTCGTGCGAATTCATGCTAATGGCGTGCTAAATATTGGTTTATCTGTATATTCGATAATTAAATGTTTGCTATTGGGCCGGGCTGGCGTAACGTTGCGCCAGCCCGGCTCATCAATATTTGGGTTTAGCCATTAATCTAATATCATGCAAATTCTAATTTTAGCCATGCAAATTCATGCTAAATACGTGCTAAATATTAGTGCAAAATTTTTTCAATATTTCCAAATGGGCCGGGCTGTCGCAATGTACGTATTGTCACTGCGACAGACGCAAGTGGAACACATGCTCAACTACAACAATGTATAGACAAACATAAAAAACAGAACATCATAGATACTGTATTTAATATTATAACATGGTAACACAAGCGAAGGATCTTCGATTTATATGAAATAACATAAATAGTAATATTTTTATTATGCAACCTCGATAGAAATGCAGATTTTTTTCTAAGACAATCTGTAAATACTCAAACCACAGTTATTAGTGGAAAATACAATAAAATTATTAATAATTTTAACTAAAAATATTATTTTGGTTAATATATTTTTTTTATTAATAATTTAAAAAAAAATTTAAGTTTATAACAATAACAAAAAATTAAATTTTTTTTTCTGTACATTTTTGAAGTGACCTTCATTATTTTATTATTTGTAGTAACGCATAATTAACGATTTTGGACTTACGCATTAGTAACGTTTGCTAATGTTTTCAATAAAGTTTAGTTGTAATTACTAAAAAAAAATGTAAAAACATCAATAATAGATAATAAAATTAAACCATAAATTCAATATGACACTAATAAACGAGTTACACACGAGTTAAAGTGATAAAATTAATTACTTTAAAAAAAAAATTTAAATAAGAAATGAAGTATGTATGCGTAATTTAGTTTTATTGTTGTGAAAAACAAACTAAAAGTTTCGTTAGATCGATTCAATGTATACGCAATTGCTCTTTACAGGATGATTCTATAATGGCATTACACACTCAATATTTCTGTTATAAACTAAACTATATATTTCGAAGAGGACTTATTAGATGTAAGGGCTTGATACGATCTGAATACAATTATTTTAACGAGTAGCTTATGAGTTTATAACTGTATTTTATGTTTAAATGATCAAATTAGTAAACAACATTTTGCTGGGTATATCCTCATATCAATCCGCTCCGATCACATAAAATTTAAATATTTATAACTCATAAACTACTCGTTCAAATTTCGATTTTTATGTATTGGAATATTCAAAATAATATTCTGCTTTACAATAAAAAAATGAAAACATTTGCTATTATTTAAAAAAGTAAGAAACTTTAAAAATTATAACTATGAAAAATATTTAAAATTTTATTTTTAAAAAAAATGTTGTTTTATTTCGACTAAAAAATATAAGTTTTATAACGAAAATATTTTCAAAAAGATTAATAGTTTTTAAAATAATAAATATTATTCTATAAAAAGAATCATCCAGTTTATGCGTTATTATGTATAATGTATCTTTTTAACTTATAAATAAAACAGTAACATATTTCGTTCTACGTAATTATCTATGTGGTTATTAATACATATTTTCAATAGTTTTAAAAATTATTGTTTAATTTTTATTCAATAGAGAAAGAAAATTAAGATTTTATTTTTTTTTCGGTTTTAAATATAATTCGTATAAACATGTTTTTTAAATATCACGACACCATGACCCCTAGGGTCCAATTAGTCGAAACCTCTGTTGACAATCACCGACTTTCTAGCCTAACTAGGGCATTCTAGTTTTGGTATAAAATAATTACCGTGTAATATAGGTATATATATGTATTATGTATATTGCAAGGTATATAGGTATATTATATACTATATTCTATGTAAATTTATTTGGTTTATTGGCTTTTTAAGCTTTTAACGTTCCCGTAAAATCAAAAATCATATTAAAATACAAAATTGCAAAAATAATAAATTATCTAAAATTTCTTTCATTGCAATAATGTCACGAATTAATATAACTGTTCTTTTTTTTACTTCTCTTATTTCACCTCCTCTTCTTCTTGGTCTTCATTTTCTTCGTACCTGAGTAGTTTTTGATCGGATTTTTCCAATTCACGCTCAGATTTGCTAACCGTCCCCTTATCAACTCTATCCAGCCATGGTAACAACTTCAGAATCTTCGATCTGATTGAAACTTTGCTGAAATTGTTATCCAATACCACCAACGTTTTTAATGATTTCAAACACGCCAATTTTTTAAGCTCTTCTACGTCACTTAAGTGGTTCTCCCTAAAATTAAAAATTGTAATATCTATAATCATAATTCATAGAAAGATATACTGGACAAAAAAAGTAAAGATTAAAAAATTTGGAAAGTAGGTAACCGTCGTGTTGTAGTAATTAGTAAGCAAATATTCTATATAATTTATTAAATTATGAAAATAAATGAGTTAAATATTAATTCAATGATTTCAATGATAAATCATTACATACAAAAAATCGTTTTATGTGGAAACAATCTGTCAGTCTATTTTACCAAGTACAATTGATTATATATTTGTATTGCTATTATAGTAATTTATTTTACTACCTAGTGAATATATGGTAGGTAAATTAATGTTTATTGAAAACATAGTGTTTGTTATATTATAAAGTATTATTATAACAGTTGAATATATTATACTTATATCATACATCATTGTTTTTTTTTTTTTTTTGTTTCTAAAGATTTATAAAACTTAATTAAAGAACTCTAAAGATTGATAAATTCTTTTAATGAAAATAATATAGTAATTAATGAAAAGTTCACTTTTTTATTTCCAAAAAAAAAAAAATAAATAACAAAAATAGTTTTTTTTTTATCAAAATTAGTCAAAAATTAAAAATTAAAATGTTTATAAAAAAAACTGCACGAATAAATTTAAAAAAATTTTGAGTTTCATTAAGAAATAGATTTATGAAAATTGTTGTATTTTATTTTTAAAACACGTGTTTAAACTAATCATTTGATTAATTTTCAACTAAAAATAAATTTTAAAATGTTTATAATTTTTATAATTTCAAGTTTAAACACTTAAAAAAAAAAAAATCGACTTGATTGTGTTTTAAAAATTCTTTAAATCAAGAATCGTTAATGAAAAATATTTTATCATAATTGTACAAATTTTATTGTCAAAAATTAAAAGTGTTACTAAATTTAAAAAAAAAAAAATGAAAAGAAAAACCTTTCAAAGAACATTAAATAGCATAAACAGAACCAAAACATTTGAAAAAATTATGTAATGTCTTTACGGTTTATGTTATATAAACTTTTGATGAAGTATTCATATCTCAACAGTTTTATTATAAATTTTAAGTAGAGCAATGAATGTATTGATTTTGCATTACATAAAGTGGCCAATAGGTTATACGTTTTGTTATTACTTTTCTAAAAAAAATTAATTTTTACGAACATTTTGTAAGGCCATATTAAAGACATGTCAATTTAGTTTTTAAAAACTCACAACAATTCTTCCCCTGAAAAATAACGAAAAACATAAACTGTATCATGCTTGAAAAATTAAAACGGCTAAGGTTAGGTACTTTGAAAATAAAAATCATCTTTTTTTTGCAATTGTAAAATATGACGTTATCACGAGCATTCACATTATTTTTGACAACCCCACAACATTTTTCTCCCCTCCTATCTATAATAAAAATTATATAAATTGGCCAGTAATACTTCTTTTTTTTTTAATCCCACATAAGTTGTTCTTGTAGTTATTTAAAAATGTTTAAAATATATAAAAATAATGTATTTTTTAAACATTTAATAACATTTGTCAAAATCACGAAAATGTTCATATCGTTTTGCAGTTAAAAACGTAAAAAATAAACATTTTTTATTGATAAGGCTTGGAAATGTTAATAAAAAGTTTCTCTTAAGTAGTTAAAATTTAAATTTAAAAAATATATAAATATAATTTTATTTTGTAAACATTTTAGGTTCATATTTGGATGAAATAATATATTTAAGCTATGAATAACGATTTTCACTTAATTTGTTATAGTTCAAAAATATTATTCGTGAAGACATGAGACATTTACGTGTATTATTATATTTTATACACAATGATATCTTTCAAATTTACGTAATAAGCAATATCAGAAAACATAATACAGAATGTACTTAATGATATAAGCTGATAGACCGTCTCTATAGTCAGAATCGTTATTTGTATACAATGATCAAAGTTAACACATCCATCACTGTGACCTACTCGACATTTACCGTACAGCAGAGTGGTACCCAATTACCTATTTTTTTTTTTTTATGTATACAAGAAAAGTAGTAGAAAAAAAGACCGTCTCCACTCAGAATCGTTTTTCGTATACAATGATATACCATTGATTTCAAGTTTAACACATCTATTATAGTGACTCACTCGTAACACTCGTTACCTACTATAAGCACAGTGATACCCATTTGCCAATCTTTTTTTTTTAATGTGCAACAAAAAAAAAAAAAAAAAACATTATTTATTTTGTTAAAAACTATTTTTACGCCAAAGTTCTTTAATTTTTATTTTGTTTTTTCCCTGATTATTTTTAGATGTTCTAACAATTTTTATTTGACCTTTCAATAATACCGATTAAATCTAATTTACTATCAGAAACCATTCGTATATATTCTTTTTTTCTATAAAACATGTAGGTATACGGCACATAGATAAAAAAAATATTTATCTTTGTAAAATAAGTATATTTATATTATGTATTTAGTGAGTGAAAATGATTTTGTTTTTAGAACACGTCTTATAAAGTTTTTTAAAATAAATAATTTAATAGTTTCTAATTAAGTATAATAAGTATAATCAAGTATATATAATAAGTTTATAAACTATATTCTAGGAACATTAACAAAATACATTTCATTTGAAAAGTTAGTATAAGTCATTAATTTTTTTTATTACACTACCTAATACCTATAGATTTTCTTACACAGATTTATATATATTTCAAAAATGGCCCAATCTTTACCACTTTAATTCAAGCCAAAGAAAATATAGATATTGAATGTAAAACAATTTGATTATTTTATATAACCTTTAAATAAATAATATCGGGAGACACCTGAAAACTGATGATGAAGAACTAATAAAAATCTTTCCTCGTTAAAAAAGTTAACGGTTTTCTACGTTATTTATTTTTTTTTCTTATTTTTTTTTTACAACGAATTTGTTATTTTTACCAATCGCAGTAATTGCATTTCAATGATTTAAATTGAATTTTTATTTTAAAATAAACTGGAGTTTATTTTTAAATTGAACGAACAAGAAACAATACAATTAAACACTTTTTATCCTATTACATTCCTTTATCTAATCAAGATGCGTTCTAATATTCTATATATATTTATGTGTTGTACATATAATTTGATTAAAAGCACCCAATTTATTGCTGTAGGCGTTAGCAAATGTGATATATTGCTGCTCAAAAGATTCAAACTGTTTAGAATTTTATTTTAAACGTTAAATGAATGACTGATATCAATAATACTATGAAACGTTTAATATAAAATATATATTTTTAAATTTGATATATTTAAATACATGTATTTATTTAAATATAGGTATAATTTAATGTATTTAAACAATTTTTTTAATTGAATTAGTATTTAGTAAAAATAAAAATAATAATTGTGTTTACGTAATTTATAATTACTTTTTTTTTTAAATAATATTTTTATTTTTTTTTCTCATGTGAACATGTTTATTTATTTTACGGGCTGGGCCCATTTATACATTTACATATTATATAGTTTTTAACATATTTAATGTTAGCTTAAACTATTCCACATGTGAGTATATAATATAATCTTACCTCAAGTTTAAGTACGACAAATATTTTAAATTATCAGTAAAACCATCTAAGTTTGTTATCTGATTACCTCGCAAGTGTAAACGAGATAAATTTTGTAAATCACCTAATCCGTTTAGCTTGCCAATCTTGTTATAGCTCTAAAGACATTATTACAAGAAAAACATGCTTTATATATTAATGCATACCAATATGATATAAGTTTTCAATCAAATTACCAAATACAATATACGTAATTTATTGGATAAAACCAAAAATTCTTCGACTGTATCCAAAGCATTTCTGGACAAGGCCAAAGTGGATAGATTTGGGCAAGCAATTTCTTTATTACAATAGTTTTTATTATAGTTTTGGCTCGGCACTTGGATCAAATATGAAATTTTGTTGTCTGAAATATTGAAACGTAAGCTTCCTACTATGATAGTAACAGAATATAAAACATAACAATGACATTTGTAATAAAACTTCCTATCACGTTATTGACAAATACGTATCATAATATAGTTTACCTACTACTTTATTTTATATTTTTAAAAATGTGAGTAGAATAATATATTATTCGAAATCATTGCGTAAAAGTATAAAAATCATGCTGATTGTATACGTGTATTCCATAATTGTAATTACTTAATAAGATTAAAAACCAAGTTTGTAGTTTTTAATTAATTTTCAAAAAAGTATCGTAACTTTTTAGAAACGGTCAAATGTACAATGTTTTTACTAGATGTTCTAACAGTGGATAGTGGAGTTTTGCGTTTATTATACTGTTTTATGGTTTTTAATTTTTAGAACAGTATTTCCAAAAAAGTTATCATAAAGTACATTTATAATTAATTATCTACAAAATTACATATTTCACTTAACATAGAAAAATATTAATAAAAATTAAGTATAGAAAAAAATGTTTAATATTATTTAACTATTTTTATGCTCCTGAGATTTTGTTTTATTTTGTTTGTAGTTACCATTATGGTAGCATCAATAGTTAAATAATTTACAAATTACTGATGCTGTATTTTTTTTTTTTTTTATTAATTACAAATTTTTAATAATTGATTAAAACGATTAAACATTGTGGAATACACCAATGATTTTATGTAATTTAAACTATAATAATAAATGTTGACACACAGTAAAATGATATCAGCATAAAATATATTTTAAGAATTCTGTTTACAATCATTGGTACGATCGTGTAGACAAAGTAATTTATATTTTGTTTTTAAATGATGCTATATATATTATTATTGTTTTTTCTTTAAAAATATATTTGTTTAATGGATAGACGTCATCCGATATAGACTACATTTTATATCAATTTTATATCACAAAATTTGAAAAAAAAAATCAATAATGGTTTAAATAAAATATTTCCCTAAAAAAAATAGAAACTTTTTTGTAGTTAGTTATAAAGAAAAATGACTAATTCGTTAAAACATCGATCAAAATCCAATGAAGCTGACCATATCAACTTTAATATTTTTTTCTTAATTATAGCATAGTACACATATCCATTATAATATACAGCTATTTTATATAGGTTCAATTTTAATACTCATCAACTTCAACTTTGATAAAATGACTTTAATGATATACAAATCCTTTAAATTAAAATGTATAGGTAGTAGAAATATATATTTAAATATATTTAATTCATTATTTCAACCAAAATATTGGTATATAGAATTATTGAACTTATTTGTATCAAAAATAAACATCTTAAAGTTTTTATTATTTTTAAAGTGTTAATGTTTTTATAATGGTTGATGGAATTTATTTAAAAAAATTATAAAACTGATATCTATGTACTTGTAAAAAATATAGTTAATTTTAGTATACATTCATTAGACTATTCTTATTATTATTATTTTTATTACAAAACATTAAATAGATAGTATAGAATACAAACTTTATTTTTTTAATATTTTCAACTCTATACAGTGTTGGTAATTTTAATTTAGTGTATTTATTTATGTTTTCTGATATTAATTATTAAAAAAATTAATATTGGTTTTTAAATTTTTAAATTAAAAAATATAAAAATTGACTAAGTTTCACTATTTCTGAAATCATCTAAAAAGCTTTTTTGTTGAAATTTTTAAAATAAAGTAAATAATCGGTCAAAACCAGATGGCAAGATTCCGGTCCTAACTATTTTTATTTATTTTATAAATTGAAGAAAAAAGTTAAAAGTTGTTTTAATAGTTTTTTTAGCAATAATAGATATAAAAAATAATATTTATTATCTTATTATATATAATAATAAATTAAAACACTTTTTTAAAGAACTTTATTCGGTCTTTTAAGTACCACCATCTTAAATATAATTGTGTGTATTTTGTTAAATTAAAATAAAATATTTTAGGTTTAGAACACCCTCTCTCTACATTTTTAATTCTTGAGAAAAATATATTGCTAGGCTATTTATAACATAGATCTTATAAAGGATAAAATTTATTAGTATAAAAATTAATTTTTCTTTATTTGATTTAAAAATTAATTGACTGTTTTGAATAAAATTGTATCAATAAATTAATTGGAGTGTAAGTTAATTTTTAAATCTTAAGATCTTACTAATATATAATAGTTAAAATAGTTAACCATTAAATTAGGTTAACCCCTGAAATACTTGAAGTTATACATATTGAGACTAACTCCTAGTTCTTAAATTAAGTTAGGCAAGATTCCTTTAAAAAAATTTTAAGCAAATTTTTCAATAATAAACATATTTTTGTCATGAGTTTAATCAAAATACATATCATATTAAAAGTATCGGAGGACACGTTTAGGTTAATATAAATACATAACAATAACATAAAATAATTTTTTTCAAAATATTCTATAGTAAAAATGTTAAAATAAATATAATTATGGTTCGCAAATAAACTATAAAACGTTAAAAAAAAAAAAATTGAATTTTCTTTTAATTAGTAATAATTATGATTTTTTTTTTTAATACTACTTATATTTTTTTCTTTTGTGAAACATGAAAAATATTTGAGTGTTTTTATATAACACAATTTATTAAAATATTTATTTAATACCTTACGAAAATTTAAAAAATATTAAATAAAGTATATTATTTAAGTAATTACACTATACACCAATATACCAACTACAATCAACAATAACAATGTACTAAACAATATTTTATGAACTATTTAGACATTTAGTATGTATAAATGTAAAATTTTGATATATTGTTATTTTTTAAATTAAGTACAGAAGAGAAGCCGCTAAAAAATCGATAAATCTTTCTATCGACCTTTGCGATAGTTTAATTTTTTATATTTTCCTTATAAAACTTAAACGAGTACATTCGATTTTCACAAATTCGGACACCTGTCAAAAGATTTTCCCGTTTTCAACAAGATTTACGTATAGCCTGTAAGATAACTACAGGATATAGGCTATAATACTTGACAAACAAATCGTCACGTAAAATATAAGAAATTTTACCACAAGAATATTGTCCTAAATATATTGTTATTAAGGGCCCTATTACTGGATCGCTTCCCTACTTTCAGTCTTCCATGCCTTTCTCATCTTATAAACTTATTTGCTTGCTGTACATTTATTTTTACTAATTATAAATTTATATTTTAAATAAAATTAAAATAATTATCATTTATCTTCAAGTTATATTGATCCTATATTATCATGAACATTTTAAAATAAATTTGAAAAAGTAAAGTTTCATTCATAATAAATTATACATATATTCATAAGTCGTTTTGTCCTTTAAACTGTAATTCTTTTATAATCATATTAGTCGTCTTAAATAAAAATGGAATCGAAATAGCATAATATGTAATATTGTAAAAAATAAATAATTACATATACCTACTACATAGTACATACATTACAATATGTGGTAACCATCGGTTTTTAGTTAATATGTTCACATACTGCAACTGATAGATAGCGTTGTATGTATAACATTATACAATATAATTATGTAAATATTAAGTGATTGTACAACATTTTTAATATTAAAATATTAACGAACACAATAAGCATTTAAATTTATTATAGTAAGGATCTGTTACAACTATATTTATTTATATATTTTAACATAAAATATAATATAATATTCAGGTTATTGCTGATACTGCTAATAATTGAATACTTTCCAAGCAGTACAAAGACTTAAATTGAATAGCCAAAAGTAATTGACTGTTATTTTAATTACATTTTTATATCTACTATTTAAATAAAATCATAAATAACTAAAACACTAAGTTAATATATGTCATAATATAATATCTTGTAGAACAAATATAAACTCGAAATGGTAATTATTATAAGTCTAAAGATAATTAAATTGTCAAGTATAAAATTTTAACTTTGATAATTATTTAGTTTTTTCATCAACACAATACAACTAATCAAATATTAAAGATTAGGTTAGGCATCAACAAATTACAAAAAAATACAATTAGAAACTATGTACCCGTCGATGATCAATGACACGATTATAGCGATTTTCATGAGGATAAATTAATTAAAACTGTAGGGGTTTGTAAGTAAAAAAAATATATTAAATAAAGAATAAAGTTGATGTGTTAATAATAATAACTAAATAAATAATAAATTTTACGTGGTAGTAAAAATGTTAAGCTTAAAAAAAAATTAGATGAAATAATATTTATAACACTATGACATTTTCCAATTATGTTTTTTCTTTTTGAATAACATTAACAATAATTGAAAATACTATAATGTTGTAAGAAGAATTATTACAGTAAAATAGTGATAATGTATGATTATGGAATAATTTCAGGTAAAAATAATATTAATTTTTTTGTAGATTTAGAAAAAATAAGTGTAGATATGCTAAATTAATATTTGCTAAAAACTTGCCTTATGCTGTAAAAGATTAATAAAATGTTTATGAATAATTTTTTGATGATATATACTACTTATCTATAAATGGTTCACGACTTTAGTACTCCACCATATGGTTATTGAATTCGTCATCTTTAAAAATAATTTAGAATAGTATATTTATAGATATAATATTTTGCACTTTTTATTATAATAATAATAATATTCTCAGCAGGAAATAAGAGGAAATATTGAGTTAAAAAATGAGAACTGTATAGTTATAACACTAGAAACTAATAATTATCATACCATATGGTAGCTTCTGGCCTCTACTATATAAAATAATAAAATTATGTTTAATAGATAGATATATATTAATTAAAATAAGAGGATCTACGTCAATATGAAGCTGATGTTGTTCATTCTAATAAACAATGAAATTAGGATATATAATTGTCACCCACCTAGTCTGGTGCGAACTGGTTGGTATGCTGAGATACTACAGCATCCTTTGCTTTATAATATATTTGCCCCTTTCAGTATTATTATGACTTTATGTATGAACACTATGAACTATACAATCGTAAAATTTTAGGAAATCTATTAATTTTTTATTTAATTAACTATTATGAAATAAAGCTTATCCAAAATATAATAATACAAATTAATTCTCCCGGGATGTTAAGTAAATTAATAACTAATAAAATGTAATTATCGTTATCATACCTCAATTACTAAAATAGGTTGTGAAAACAAAAACATTATTCTTCAAAAACAAAAGTCTTATAAAACGCATTTAGACTTGTTTGACTAATGAGAATAGGTATGTGTTTTAATAATATAACTACTATTATAGATGTGAATGAAAAACGGTCGAATGTCATGAAATTCCAAATTTATTATTCTATTATATTGTAGTGTTTTTTTTTTTTTTTATAACGTACATAAACCTATAGACTATTTAATATTTAGTAACTTTTTACACTATTACACTATAACTATATAGCTAGTCAATTTGTATGAATATATTTGTAAACATTTGGCTAAAACGATTTATTATCCGTATCGTCTATGTGCGTGCATCATATTATCTAATTTGTTTTACGTTTTCTCGGAAGGGTTGACAGATAACGATTTATTATTGTAATAAAATCATTCAAATATTGTCCTATCGAAGAATATTTGTACATATGATGATGACGTTTTACTTTTTATAAAATTACACAACGTTCACATTCACATTTTTTTTTTGATTTTCATAATCATTTTTACTTTACGTTTGCATTATTGTAACAGTTTGTGCATATTAATGTATTTGACATATTTTCTTAGCAGAATGTTTGGACGATAATTATATTTTATGACATCGTTTACGGTATAAAATATACACTATAATGTAATGGTAAAAAACAATTATACTTTTATCAAGTTAATTTAAACATAGCTTGATAGGCATAGGTTATACTAAAAAAATCATTTCATTTCGTCTACAAATATCATATCTGTAATATAATGTAAAAGAAACTCACTTTCAATCTCACCAAATTCAGTTTTTATATAATCATTTTTTTAACATTTCATTAAATTTCGTTTTTGTTGAATTGTTCTATTTATTTTCATTAAAACTCGATTAATTTAGGTGTTTTGCATACGTACGCTCGCGTATAATTTTCATAAAATGGGAGAAGTAAATTTTAATTAATCATCTAAATAACTATTTATTATCATAATATAAAATATATACTATAGGCTTATTGTATGTTGTAAAAGATTTGATCTAATTGATAATATCAGCTTGTACCTTTATAAGTTTTGTATTTTATGATTAACATGATTCGGTATCTCAGCGTTATAGTTTTAATTTGATAAACGAAAAAATTATGATATTCAAACCTTCCTTAGTTTTATTATTATTATTTTTAGTTTTTCAATGTACATTGATATTCTAATGTAGTTGATATCGATCGTAATATTAATATAATTATTGTAAAATAAATATTTAATTACATTTATATCAGGGTGATTATAAAATTTTAAGAAAAAATAGGTGAGTATCCTTTTAATAGACCAATATACGATATAATAACGTTCCGTGACTAACATCTTAAGAAAACTCGTTTCTATATCAGTTTAGTATACTTTATTTATTCCGATAAATTATTATAATTTAAATAATATGAGATAATCATAATATAATTTAGTGTACGTACCTAAATTATATCTAATAAAAAATTAATATACATAATGAAATCGGAAATAATGAATATAATAAGTTGGTGATCATAAAATAAACGTGTAAGTTTTATAAAATAATCTTTTAGAGTCGAAAACTTAATAAATGTATGCAAATTTGTGATGTGTAAACCATGTGATGTAAGATATGTGTAAGTATTAGAAAATTTAGTTTATTCTTAAATTTACATGGAGTATTTTTTTAACACACAATATACTCATTAATCATTATCACGATAAAATTGTTCTTTAAAAAAAAAAAATGATTTTATATAATAAATATTATGACACTGTACTTTTTGCAAAATAATCTAATTTTTTTTTTTTACGATATCCATATTTTTTTTTTTTTTTGATTTCACAATCCTAAGCAAAATATTTGTATAAATTTATCTGTTTCATATTTATCAAAAGTGTAAATTATAATATTTTATAGGTTGCGTAACCATACGCATAATGTATGTGTAAACAAGTAAACGTAATATTTTTTATATGTTTATTTATATTGTTCAAATGTACTAATACTGTGCAAACATGTACCCCAAACCGATCTTACGATATGTGTGGCAAAACAGCTTCATCCTGTACATAATAGGTTAACATGTTTGTTGAAAACTAATAAAATAAAAAAATAAAACCATCGTAGTTTTTGCCGGCATCCATTGAATTGTTTAATGTCGCAGGAGGATTCGAATACGCGCGTACCTATCCATTGTGTAATATAATATATTATTGTACTATTATTAATATTGCGGCCGTTTTCTGTTGGTGAAGGGGTGAAACGGAAATTTCTTAACCATCGAGCGCGATATTATTATAATGACGTCGGCCGTCAGATACACACTGCGAATAATGCTCGCCGCGAGTATATATACCGGCTATCATGACTGTATAGATATATGTTTTATATTTATATAATATATATTATTACTCTACACCTGGACGAAGAATTCCGTTTGGCCCTATCGCGTCTATACGCGTGCAACCGGCCAAATATAATATTATTTTAATTAATCGATAACCGATCGTTTCCGCGGGACTGACCCGGATCGGATCGGATTCATTATTATGAATAATATAATATATCACATATTACGCACCGGGCCATAATGATAATTAATGAAAAACACGTCCGTCACGCTTTACATAATATAATATAATATTAATAATATTTTATCATTATTATTTTAGATCCCACAAACCTATAATGTGTGAAACACGCTCACGTACGCATCCAGTTTATTGTTGAAATGCTTTTGTATACATATGCCTACATAAAATACAGTACCTATAAAATACTCGTCAATGGTTTAAATGCATGCCATTTGCACATTATACATTATTATTTACATCATTAGTAAGTATTATTATTGTTACCTATGTAAACGGTTAATGTACGACTGTCCCAGTGTTATATAATACCTATACCGAATGAATGGGTTGTCCCTCTCGCGGGTCGTCGATATTTCCAGTCAAACAGATAATAATTTGTAGTTACCTACACGGTGGAGCAACGAGAGAGAGAGAGAGAGATAATTTGAGAGATTATATTATGTATATAGACGAGTAGCGCGAATTTATGAGAGAATTTAAGTAAACTATATAGCTGCATTATTACAAAAACAGTACTCCGTAGAAGCCGTTCGCGGTGACGATTATTGATGATTGATGGTATTGTGTATGTGTATATATATATATATATATATATGTATAGTGTGGATCTTTATATTCGAGGAAAAACGGGTTCATGACGCCAGGTGCTCTTATTTTTTTAAGAGGTAAGACGTTCCCAAAACTTCGGTCCTGCAAGTGATTGATTATAAACGAAGGACTATTATATGTACGACCTATCTACGAAAATTTAATCGCAACGGAATCCCAGCATGCCTAATCGTAGTTCGTTGAATTATAAAGGGGTTTTCTTGACTAAATATTAATCACTTTTGCCGTTTAAAATATGTACATAAAACGGACTTACGTACTCAGAAATGTATTTATTCAGTCTGAACAATTTAAAGTTGACCGGAAAAGTCACGAATTTACATAACATTTTTATCGTTAAAAAATAAAAATCATTGTGATTACCTTATACTTTTATTGATACTAATTATTCTTACAACAAATTATTTATTCACTATACAGTTAACCTCAAATAATTTAAATTTAAAAATGACCTTTATAAAAGTATTTTAAATTGATAAAAATGTATAATTAAAAATAATATACAAGCACTCAAATTTATTTAGTAAAACTGTTCAAGAATTATAAAAATAAAATACATTAGAAATGTTAAATACTAATTTTCGTAATAAAATATTTTCTAAAAAAAAGAAAATATAAAATATTTGTATATCCTTGAAATCTATGCATAAAAATTCCTTTTATTTATGATAATTTAATTTACTTTAAGATTTCTAATAGTACATTTATTTATACAGTGACTATATCACAATATCACACATAAATGTATTATACTCGTATCATTATATTTCAAAAATTATTAATGCATTAAATTGTGTTTTTTTCACTATTCAAAAATTTAAAGCTAGTTTATGTTATGTTTAAAATCCTGAGAATAATAAATATTAAATTACAGCAGGAGTGCTGACTTTTGTAATCTTTTTCTAGTTACCTTAAATTTCCTGATTCATTAGTTAAGGTTTGTTTATTCTTAAATTTTTATTTTTTAAAATAATACCATCTTTTGTTATAAGGCAAAGGTGACCTCCCGACATTTCAAATAATATATATGTTTGTATAATATTATAATAAATTGTAGTTTATCAATAAATCAATAATATTTTTATATTCTTCATTCAACGCATAGTTTGGAACGAAACGGCGTCATGATTTTATTCAGTTGCCAGTTACGGCCGCTTGTTTGTACTTGTGTAGTTTCGTATGCTATATTCAATTAAAAATTGTAAAAGTTACGGTTTAAGAAATTTCAGATAAAAGTCAATAAAACGAACAAACTAACTGTATCAGTATGAACGTGAGCAACGAGCATTTGAGATTGGAGAATATAAATAGCAAAGCTTCTATATACCTATTCAAACGAAAGAACAAACAAAAATTTGACCTTTTATGTATAGGTATTGTATTGCCAACGTTGTGAAATCTATATTGAAACACGAGGTTCAAAGGTTGTGTAAGGGATGATTTAGAGGATGGGGTGGAGTAAATCCCGGATCCCAATAAACACGTACTCGAAACTGCAAATACACCAAAAAGGGCGAATCATTATTGTTCGTCATCGTTATAACCCATTTATACAATATATATATTTATATATTACGTACTTCGACCAACAGTTAACGGTCTGAATTTGTTCATATTTAGGTAGGTAGGTATAAAAGTCTACGTGAACAAGCTCAAAATATTAGACAATAATCGTATAGAAATAAAAAAAAAAAATACGACGAGCGTACATATTGTATAAAGGTAATCGTTATCGAGAAGTGTTTTATTATATTATACAAAAAAAAAAAAAAAACTACAACAAAAATAAATAAATGAAAGAAATGTCGAAGAACCGACCCCCCCAAAATATATATATATATATATATTTGATAAATGATATTGCAGGAAGCTTAACCCCTTCGGAGACTTGCACAAGGCAAATAATAATCATAAAAAATAATAATATGTATAGATGAATAATAATAAAAAACACCGTAGAAAAATTCTGACGTTTTAAAAGAAAAATGAACCTGACGCCTTTTGAAAGTATTCAAAAACATTAATTCTAGTAAGCATTCCCCGCGGGAGATAAATGTTGTGTTCACCCCTAGAACTGAGTGTTGTAAAAATGTGTATATTCTATACGACTATACCTATATAATAATATGTACGATGTGTGCATTGTATGTGTGCGCGGTACGCGTAATAATATGTTGTAATATGTATATTGTATGGCTTATCGTCATTAAGTAACTTTTATGTATAATGTATTACCTGTTCTATAGTTATATAATACGAGTGTTAGCATAACCGTTGAAATACTTTGAAATATACTCGATATGCAGTTTAGTATAATGTCATTTTTAGTAATTATGTTTTTTAGGTAGGTATATATTATATACTAATATACTTACCCATATATGTAAAGTGATGAATAGTATAAATCATTAAAAAAATGTTTTATAAAAATGTGATGTGTACGTATATTATTGCCGTCATCAGTATTATAATAATACAACATTTAGTTATTTAGTTAATATTATTATTAAAGCTTACGACGTATCCGGAATAGTTCGAACAGTTCAGTTGAATATATTTAAGGGGGGTATAATAATATGTACCTATAATTATATTTTTAAACAGAATATTTGGGTCGGTCAAGTCAATGGCAAAACTGTGTTTAGGTCTGTTATTTATAATGGTGAATGTATTTCACGCGCGTCGGTTAATATAATATTATAATGACGTGCGTTCCTCATTTAAATTTTTAAAAAATAAAAAAGTACTAAAAGCTAAATGTATAGGTAGGTATACACATTTGCTATAGAAAACAAAATTAACATATTATTGTTATTTTTTTGGCAATCATTATTTTTGGAAAAAAGATTCTTTTATCTTTTAATTTAAAATAGTCTTTTACAAATTATTTATTACACTAAACACAAAAAATCTATTAATATATAATTTTATTTTTACATTAAAAAATAAGCTTTAAATTATTATTTAATATTTTTGTAAATAACAATAATACAATAATAATATTAAACTTTAAATTATTTTATAAACGTTTTATTTGTGAATTTTATCTATTAAAAAAACATACCATCATCAAAATATTTAACAGTAAGAAAAATATAAAATATATAAAGCCTACTTAGTAACGAAGAGTTATTTTATTATCCAATATCTTTTCCGAATTCTTTAATTATTAGTAATCGCCAATCATTCATTTAATTTAAAAAAATATCTAATTTATACTAAAAGTTATTTTAGGATTAGTCGAACAATTAATACATTGAAAATTAAAATTTTAGTTTTAATTCTGTTACATAATCAAGCATTTCTTTAAAAAATCCTGTTTGGTAATGATATATGCTGAAGTTAAGAAACGTATTATTAAAATATAAAATATATTAATACAAAATGTAAACAGTCGAGATTCGGACTTTTTTAGAAAAAAAATAAGAATTTAAGCTCATACCAAGGTACATTTAACTTGAAATACGTTGTACATTTGTTGTGCATAAATTGGCATTAGTAGAAGTATATTATTATATGTACTTATATAAATATATATTATGTACATATAATATAGGTTAGGTTATTTTTGTATAGGTTAAATTTCGTTGCAAATCTCGGAAAAGAAGTATAATATATGTATATTAGTCGAATATAAAAAAAAATAAAACATGTTAGTCATTAGTTCAATTGTAGCGGTAGATCTGCTAGCTCTATATTATGTCTTGTTTAAATTTTTTTTTACTCTTGAAAGACCTTCGACTTTTTACACGTCGTAAACACGACGAAATAACCCGACAGCTGCCTGTCAGTGCGTGCTGCAGCGGAATGATGACGATATGCGTCTTCTATACAACTCGACTGCTGCAGCGCGTTTCCCAAAAGGGAGACCCGGTGGGGTCAAAAGAATTGGCGTCACGTGTTAATCATTTAAACGCACAAGTTGGTTTTTATTTTATTCCGGTATTTTACGTCGTTCAAGTGGAGTTTCTGTCTTGCGCCGGTGGTATTTTTTCCCTTTTCTTTTTAACATTATTTTTTTGTGGTTTTAATACTATACATCCTGTGGTTAATCGAGGCTGAGAGAAAATGCCTCCAAAAATAGAATAACATATAATATTGTTATTATTATTATTATTATATACTGAGTATATAGGTATAGTTAACGCAGATACGAACGACCCGCCACCGTTGCCGTCGTGTTAAACGAATGTCAGGATACTTTATGACGTTCATTTAAATGGAATCCGTAAGGTGCAGGATATAATAAACGTAACCACAAGAGTATATATAATATCTGAACTGGGGAAATTTTTGATATAATTCACTGCATATTATAATATAATGCTATGATGAATGTGTATTTGAATACGTCTTATACATCACTCTCGTACTTAAACAATAAATATATATACACATATATGGAATTAGAATATAATAATAATATATACTTTATACATACACAATAGTAATAAACGTTTACCTTATATGCGTGTGCATATAATAATATACCACGAATAAGTATGTACGCTCAATGCGTATGGATCTCAACAAGTTACTGTTCAGCGATCTTTTTAAAAATATATGTAAGTAGTTTTAAATTGAAAGAAGCATTTAATAAATTATGATTAAAAAATGTGTCCATGCATTTGTGTGCATGTAACACGTGTAAAAAAAATTAGTAAGTAATTTTCGATCATATTGAAGCTGTTTTAAAATACTGCATGAGGGATAAAAAAAATATAATTTAAACATTAATTAATGATTGGATACATCGCCTGATAAAATTTAATATGAACCTATTACAATTCAATAAAACCAAAATTGTTATCACATTCAATAGTAATGTGAATTTTATCATAAATATAAACTATTAGAAATAAAATACTGTTAAGTCAAATTAAATCGAACCTTCTAAAAACTCAAAAACTCAAATTTATTTTTATCGCTCTTGAAAACATATAAATAAATATTTTTCGATTAAAAAATGTTAAGTAATAAATAATATCTTGAAGCTCTTTTTTATCTACCTTAAAAATTGAATTATAACGGAAACTAAACTGTGCTTAGGAAATGTACCAATACAAAATAAGCAATAAATTCTATTTATTTTTAAGGAGGGTCTTCAAAACCAAATAACTCACATTTTAGGAAATTATATATTATTTGCTTATGTATACAAGTGATAAATACATACATATTATAAACAATAAAAGTTCTATAATATAATATTATATATTAATCGTCAAATTAAAATAGAAATTAAACTGGATTTTATTTAGTTTTATAAATATTTTTTGTAATTTTTTAGATTTTTTATTTTCAATTGAATAATTAATCGTTGTTTAAATTATTTCAACAATGGTTAAATTTTAATACGTTTTGTACATTTTTCATATTTTCAGGAAACTAAAGTAAAATATATAAAAATTTTAAAGCTTGTAAAATGTATATTGTTCTAAAAAAATATATATTTGCGCATAAAATAAACATTTAAAAGATGAACGGTTTTATGAACTGAGTGTGTATACCAGAAAGAAAATATCACTCCCTCGGCGCTCGCCGACGGCAAAAGATTTGTAATATTGGTTTGTATCTTTTGCCAAAAAAAAAAAAAAATAATATTTACTTAAATAAATAAATAAATAAAATTGCAAGACACTATTTTATTTTTAAAAAGTCTTGAAAAAACGTAAAAAAAATTATATACCTAACTGTTTTATTTTTGATAGCTAGGAAATTCATTTAAAGTATACATTTGAAATAGGTATCATCGTTATTAAATTTTATATTATTGTTTGTAATCATAAATTTGTTTAATAACAGTATAAAATTATTATAATTAATAATAATTCAAAGAAAGAAAAACTTAATATTTGCACTTACAACATCTATTTTATCTTATGATAACTATATTTAATTAAAAATGTATATTTTATTTATGTTTAATATAATACGAGTATATACAGTGTATATTATAATATGTTTTAGTTTTACACCATCAAAGAAAATCTAAGTAAAACTTAGAACTATATTATTAGTAAATATCTAAATTTAACTGCCTAATTATTTTAACCAATTATTTATCTTGGTAAATTCTAAAATAAACAAATTAATTTTGTTATAGTTCAAGCAATTATATTAGCATGCAATAATAATTATGATAATGATATTTTTATATTACAATAATTTTATATTTTTGTTTTTTAATATTATGTTTAAATTTTATTTATGAGTATTATTATAATTATTATTTTCATAGATAGTTTAATGTTTATATTTTTTTAACAGGTTAAATTCAAACAATATTTAAGGAAATCTATAAATTTATATTTATTAATAAAATAAAATTAGAACAATGTTAGACACCAAATGAATTTGTATGATGTCTTAGAATTTATCAAGATCAATCAATAAAGGTCTAAAATTTGGTCATTTTACTACAGTATTTGCGGTCTTACCCATAAAACCTAGGCAATTATATATATATATATATATATATATATATATATGTGTATATGTTATGGTAAAAGTAAAAATATCTGAAAATATATGTAATATTTGTACTACGTACGCATTTGGGTACAATAATATTGTTTTATATCAAGAAATAAAAATCTAATAAAATATATACGAAAATATAACATGTTATACGATTTTAATCGTTTAAAAAAGAAATGAAATTATTAATATGTTATGTGCATGCAATAAAAATGTCGTATTATTATAATACAGGATTGCATAAACCGATGTTATTTGTAATCTACAGCAACTGATAAATAAGTACATAGCATATATTATTTTATATACAGTATACATCGGGGGCAATAATTGAATGCATCCAATAAATTGTCCACCGAGAATAATGGACATGGACAATGGGGAAATATATTCACGACACTTGGCCGTTGTTATTCGACGGCGACGATTGTGTCTTGATAAATTACCCTTTACAAATATGTATAATAATATTAATGAAAAAAAATATATACATATTACATATACATTTTACACAGTCGTGTAAGTATCACACAGGGTGGATAGAATGGACAAAAAAATCACACCCCACTTACCGTTCAGTTCCAAACACTCTAACGACGGTTGCTTAAGACCCGAAAGCGACGAGACTCTGTTAGAGTTTAGGGTCAAAACCTGTAAAAAAAAAAAAAAATAAAAATAATATTATACAACACTATTGTTATTTATTAAGATAAAAAATGAAAAAAACATTATTAATGATAAGAATATGTCGGAGTGCCAGTAATGGTGTTATACATGTCATAACACTTTATCCTCCCACGGAGGAGTCGATTATTTCGTACAATATTATATTATATTTTATACCTGTAGATACGGCATTGGAGACAGACAAAGTGAATCGACGTTGTTATGATCGGCCCGTACCACGACCACATACTCCAACTCTCTGAGCACGTCCAAAGCGTTCAAGTCCAAGTTATTGTGCGACACGTTTATAAAAGACAAATATTTAAAATTTGTGATTTCCTCAATGTTCGTGAGACTTCTAAAATTATTGAAACAAGATATGTTAAATTATAGTGTTATTGTTGTCACAAAATTGTGTAACACCGAATGTATACATAATTTATACATAGTAAAATGCATAATATTATAATTCATTTTAAAGATAAAGCCAATTATATTATTATTTTGCATTGCTCAGGTACACACTGATAATTATATAGAGTGTCATTAAAGCGTGTTCGTATTTTTTTTTCAGCGCCATACTTCATAAATATACCACGTTAAGTATATTATATGAATTTGTTAAACTAATTTAGAGTAATTGAATCATTAGTTCTATTTTATCAAAAACTGTATTTATTATTTAAATGAATAAATTATAATTTATATTAAAAAAATAAACAAATGGATTGAATACGTATATATATATGTGTGTGTGTGTGTGTGTGTAAATCTATAATATAATAATATATAGCTTCCACATATATGTATACGTACGATGATGCGTCAATCGTTGCTCATGTTACTTGCCTCCAGTTTTTTTAAATAAATACTAAAAGCATAAAAAGCTCTGTGATTCCATTAATAGGCGCACAGACGTGATTTAATATTGATAATAATGATTAAAACGATCACGTGATAATATGATACGTAGGTATTACAAATATTTATAGTATAGATAAGTACTTAAAATGTAAATATTATAAGTGTACTACTCATTAGTGATAATTATTGTTGCTACGCAAATCAAATTAAATTACAAACTAAAGTAGAACATCTTCATCGCTGGCTTTCGATGACTTGGTTATTTTTATTCGTAACTAATTAACTCAATAATTTCAAAGTGCACCTCACCTATGGTCGACATCGATTTGAACAAATGCGTAAGTTAATCCCGCCCCTACTTGGCCGATACGATTCAGACATTTTCTGGCCTCGGCGGCGGTTAACGAAATTTCGGGAAATGCATCCTCTTCCAAAATAGATTTTGACCGTTGTGGATACTAGAAAATTAAACGATATTTACCTTAAACCATAATCAGTTGTTTTTATAATAACGTGCGTGTAATTGTATTATATTATTTTTGTTTATATTAAATATGTAAGGATACACACTTGCGCCTTTTTATTCTTGCAGAATTCAAATTCTTCTTCGCAATCTTCGGGATATACGTATGCTTCTTCGTTATCGATCTCATAATAATTATTGTTGATTAATGCATTGGTATATACATTTTCGTCCATGACCGCTAATTCGCTACGAACGGTGTCACTTTTCAATTTGGTGCGATCGATTTGTTCGTGTAAAGTTGTAGTGATCTATAGAAAAACCATTAAATTCATTATCACATCTTATACGAAATTATACGTATAGCGTATATAGAGCATACTGTAATCATATTATCATAATAATAAGATTTGGAAACTATTGGAGTGATATCGAAGATGTGTAGGTAATGTTTAATTACACAACGCGTAGGTTAGGTTTTTTTAGGTAAAGTTTGGATTTTATTCCACTTACACTTTTATCGTTCATTATGACAATAAGTATAACTATTGAAGTGATACTGGAAAAACAATTTTTCCAAAGTGAGTTGTTCTAACAATATTGCAAGAATGACACTACAAATATAATAATGCAATGAACCGTGTATCTATTATATTCTGTAAATAACATAACCGGCAAACGATCCATGTTTTATGAAGAAATATGTTTCCATCCCATGGTTACTGCGTAACGCCATAACAGCAATTACATTTTAAGAAATACTAGATTTGTCGACACAATCAATTAAAATGTGTTTCGTGAGTCTGGTTAGGTACCGTATTTTTTATTTTTTTATTTATTTTTTTTTTTTATCGCCATCACAAGTAACCGAAATAGAAACGAAATATGATGAAGGGATGTGGGTCGTTGGTCTTGCTCAACCCTTTCCTGGATAGTGAATGTCAGGGGGAAAGGATTTCGAAAACGGGGAGTTATATTTTTAAAATTTATTACTAGAGGAAGAAAGTATACAGAAACACGATACGTGACGGTGTCGTGTACTAAAAAATATGACGTTTTTCCATATTGCAACTACTAATGCCAGATGCACTTCTTCACGTTCACGAGTGCGTGTCGTCTAGTTATGGATTTTTTTTTTAATTGAAACTTTTACTCCGCTCGCAATGATCAAGATGTAAACTCTTTTAAGATACTAATAATATAATATTTAAATATAATTAAATAATATACATCATAATATATTTGACATAAATAATGCCAACAAAATGTCACACAATTTTATCATTTAAATGTATATGTATATTCACTTCATATGATTAACTAATCATATATGTATTATTATTAATTTTGATCTTTTTTTTTTATTCTTAAAACAGATATACTATCTTTATTTAATACGAAATAAGTGTGTGCGGAATAATGGATAAATTATATAACACGTAAAAAAATATATTTATTTCAATGATTAATCATTTTTTATTAATGACATTCATAAAATAGTTTTTTTTAATTTACGCATATTATAATATTTAATATGAAAATGCGTAGATAGTCTAATACAAAGGTAGGATACGTATATTATTTTTATGTACCTAAAATGATTTTGTGTATTGCTATAATTTACACTTACTGATATTTTTTTTATTGACAAAATGATACATTTAGTATTTTAGTCGATAATATAATATTTATATTATATTATTATATTTGATTTTTGACTATATTGATGAACTATAACCAAAAAATCTGTACCAATTTTATACACTGATTTACCCTAGTGAATATTATATAGTATGTTCACAATACATAATAATAATATGTACTTCAAAAACGATTTGATAAACCCATACAAAATACATTACATAATTTTATGTTTTATAATTTTTTTTTCAATTGATATAAATAATTAAAGTTTTCTTTACTTTGTTTGGAAAATTTTTATTTTAATAAATTAAACTACAGTAATATTTTTCACTTTACAAATTAACGCACGACATATTAAACATCACATAAAACGTATATTGCGGCAATTACAAGCATATAAACGTTAAACAACGATAAAGGAAGATTACATACTCGAAGTATTATACCTATATAGAAATGATAATATTATATTGACAAGCTCGACGGTGCGCGATTATTTCATTATTGTTATTTCATACTACCTACAAGAAATAAAATCGAAAAACCCTTTTTTTATGGATGTCAATAATGTACGTCGTATGTAAGGTGAGAGATAATTGGATTTTAGATTTGCAGTAAAAAACATTTTACATGATGGCGAAGAATGGATATTCGCATGAAATTGCTGTCTAGACGCAAACGACTTGGAAGCGCTTCAATTGTAAATCATATAGCACTCGGACAATCAAAATCGTGCAAAAACGATAAAAATAAAGAAGAATTAATACATTAAAAAAAAAAAAAAAAAAAAATGAACCGAAGAGAATACGAGAAGAAACGACTGGTCCGTGAAAATTATTTCCGAGAGTGAAACAATTTTGTGTTTATTTAAATTAAGATTTTAATTTCAGATAGTATGTCTTTACATAGAAAACAGAGCCGCACGCTATCGCTACCACGGATGATGTGATGGCACGGCCCACAAACATGACTTGGCTGTTTTTGCCAGAAAAATACTTGTCCCGGGCCTGATCACTATGTACAGCAAACGTGCGTGTACCTACGACGATTTTCATTGTATGGAAAAATATTAAAACGATTTTATCAATCATAACCGAGAATTCTATTTTATATCCACAATCGAGGTAGGTTGGTATTTATTAAATAAATTATTATTATTATATATTCCACAGCCAAATGAATAATTTATAATAGAAATTGTAAAATAGGTATCAATAAAACATGTACACAATATAATATTATGTATATACCTGAAGGAGTGTTCCAGGACATTCTAAAAGACGTCATATTATTATAACAAGTTGTTAAAAATATTATACCTACAACAATAATTATATAGTATTATTGACTATACCCGAATTGGTTCCTGATACTTTATGCGGTACACATCCGATTTTCGTTGGTTGCCACTAGAATTTAAGTTTTAAACAAATATAAATTTAATTTTTATTAAGAAAAAAAAGGTGGAATTCAATTCGGAAATTTATTTATGAATTTCAACTCAGGTTATCTTATAATATTTTTCATCGTGTATGGGTTCATAATAAAAATAAAAATACAAATTATAACGAGTGAGAAAGGAATGAAGTAATATTATGTATTTATTGTCGAGCGATTGAAAACACTGGAATTAACAATTTCTCTAATAGGAGGGTAAATAACTCGAAAGAATCTAGATTGCACTATTATTATTATCGTTTTTGGTTTACATGATATAATATTATTTTGTGAAATGTTATCATACATCAAGTTATCTGCATGATTAACACGTTGTATTAGACGTATAGATATAATAAAATTGCATAACGCGTATTAAAAGCGTTCATTATAATTTTAAATTAATAAATACATATAAAAATGACAATAATGATAATAGGTAATAAAAAAGCCGATTGATATTTATTCCAATTTAGGATTTAATTTCAATAATCGCAGTGAATATCTATATAGAAAATACAATCGTGATTGATATAGGATAAACATATTATTATTTTTTTTTTTACTTCCTTGAAACAAGTTTTAATGTTAAACTGACATTAGATGTAAACATAACCATCAACTTGCAAGTATATTATGTATAATCTATAAGTGGCTATACGCTTAGTCGCTCAGTGCTTCAATTTAATTCACAGAAAAATTAAGCTAAGTTCTAACAGTGGAATTTGGAGAGTCTGTATACATGAAATCAGGTTTATATTTGGATAAATATTTATTCACAAATAAAACCTAGTTTATTTCTTACATAATTCTACAGTAAAAATACAAATAGTAGCGGACAATGTATCTTTTTTAAATTTACATAATCATAATAATTCAAGAATTTTTTGATTAGAAATAAGTTTTTGATACAAAACATTTACGCGAAGATAATTAATTATTGAAATTATTATTCTTGTTATGTACTAACTTCTAAAAATGTTTATAGCCGAATATTTTGGCTTAAAATAAGGTTTTACTTCAGAAATAATAAATTTAGAATATACCTTCATGAAACTATTATGTTCGTAACAAAATAATAATATAAATTATGTAAGTCATTAAAATATATATAAAAATATGCGACATGTAAATATTAAATATTACACCCAATTCACATGTAGCCGGTACATAATACATGTCATCGATCAATTTAGTCTTAACGACTCAACTTTCACCTTTTAAGAAAGCTTATCTGAATTCAAAATGCATTTATTTCAGTGTTTAGGTATTCCGATATTCATACATCATATTATTATCTTTTCATTAATTGTGGTTTAAGTACATAAGTATAATATTTGATGTCAAAATCAAAACTTGATTACGGTGGACCCGAGATAAATATAATGAATGGTGGATCGACTGTCTCTCCTCACTCTTTTTTTATTGTTATAAAGCTCCATAGTTTACTCATAAAATTCGTACAAGAGCGTTTAAGACTAAAATATAAAAGATAGGCATAATTATATAATTAACAAGGAAATTATATTTAGACATTAATAAATAAGTTTATTAGGATACTATTATAGTCTATTATAATTATCAAATCTATGTAGTAAAATAATTTTATGTAAATATTAACGATATTTAGTGGAATTTGTATTAATCCTAGATCTTAATACAATATTAATGCTCATATATTTATTTGTGTAACAATAGAAAATATTAATAGCTTTATAGTTACGCACATATTTTTAAACTAAGTTCGTCGTATATGAATACTCGACAATTTGTACTACGAGTAAATTTTAAAACACTATTGATGTCCTACAGAAAAAATGAGTTCCACTTATGTTTTTAATGCTTGCAGCTATATTTAAAAACTAATAAATACAATAAAAAAAGTGGTAACGATTTACAATTTGCACTCGTCAGTCGTCGGGATCGGACTGGAAAGACAATCACATTGTATCAGCAGCTGTGTATTGAAACAAAGACCACGATCCAAAAAATAATATTAATAGTTTTCAATGAAGCCACAAACTCAAAACCAGTCGTTTTTCGTTGATACACGTTTGTTTTAATCTTGAACCTTGAACGCTTTGTTGCATTCGTATAGATCAAACGTGAGATTGATAGTCTAAAACAGAACATAATGTATACATTACTATTGGTGTATACATAAAATATCCGTACATGTTGTGGACATAGGCTATAAGAATGACACATACAGTGTTATTCATTAATACGTTTTGGGCCAGTCTTAGTATAAAAAATATAATTTAAATATACATATATAATTAATATAATACTTAATACGTAATATGGTTGTTTATTATGGTCGATTATATAGATACATCAGTTAGTTAAATACAATATAACGTAGTGGTTAAAACTTTTTAAAAGTTAGACAAAAGTTGATTTTTAACAAAAGACGAACAACTCGTATATTCTTTTGTATTTGAGTTTAATACAACCTATAATTATTTTTAAATAACCTGTAGTTTTATTTTATATTAAAATTATAATATTTTGCACTTTAAAGATAAATCCCTTACATTTTTTTGTGGATTTAAGCATTTTTTATTTATATTTTACTTATTGAGCTTATATATAGTGCAATCAATTTGTAACGATTAAATAATATAGTTATACAATATACATACCTAATTATGCTGATATAATAATCTTACACAGTTTTTGTGTGATAAATGAAATTAAGACATATATTTCTTGGAATATTTGTATTATTATAAGTAGAAATCTAATAACAATGCACTATATATTATAGGTATAGAACATAAAATTATATACTCTGTAAGTTATTATTATTTATTTATTTATTTTTTTTAATTTAGGGTTACTACTATTGAAATATCAAACAAATCTGGGATGGACAGCAAAAATAGTAAATTAAATTGTGTTAAAAATAACATTGTATCTCGTAATCTATTTAAAAATTAATATATTATTACGTACATTAAAATTGATAAATTTTAATAATATAATAAAAATTGTTATGAGTTTGTCGTTTATTCTATTATAATTTATAAGTAATAAAATAAGTATATTTAAAAAAAATATCTAGCACCAATCCTTTATTTCGTATTTTTAATCAATAAAGTGATCATTGACCTAAATTATTAATAAAATTTAATGAAATCGTCAACATTTTACAATATAAATTTATGTTCCAAACCGGGGATTATATAAAGGCGAACCGGAAATTTTTACTGAGACGCTAGTATATATGATATAAAATCTAGCGAAATCTCAGCATACTGGGTTTAACTGCAACCAACTGTAAACCACTGCAGATAGTCCTGCTAAATAATCATTTCGACCAATTTAAGTATATATTATCATGAATCCCACAATGACAATATTATTTGATATTAATTTCATAGGTATCCAAATTTAGAAGACTGTCTTCGAGGAATTAGTGATGAGAGGGCCATCGATCATTGTTATTTTTTGTTAAAAATATGGTTTCAATATTTAGTCAAATTATTCAATAAAATTATATAACTTTTAAAATTTTCCAATGTTTGTCGTTGCTGACTTTTAAGCTATGGTCATAAATATTTTAATGAGAAAAACAATTAATATTTAACTTAACTTAATTTTTATCAACCTAGTAATACAATGTTAAGTGGCCAAAGTCGACAATAAATTAATGTTGGGTTAAGGACTGATAGTCAATCTCCTCCGATTGTGGTTATATTATTGTATTATGTTATATTATTATTTGCTATGTTATAATATTGCATTAAAATACGCTTTCCACTTTCGTATTGTCAAAATGATTTTATAAGAGAAATAATTACACGAAACGCGTTTAACAATATAATAGTAATAATAATAATAATAATAATATGGATGACGAGATTTCCGACTGGAAATTAACAACATACAACTTTTGAATGTCACCGACGAAAATTAGCAACGAAATGGCAGCACTTTGCCGTAGGCGCGATCCGTAATAATAATAATAATAATAATCATAATATAATAAAAAAATATGTAGTCTTTGGTCAAGAAACAACAGTGCACCTATATGTGTGAGGAAAAAACGGCGATGGCGACGGTTTCGTTAGTATATTATACAGGTACGCCAGCCATCGACAGTACAATATATATATATATATATATGTTTAAAATTTACAGACATACTAGGTACACACGCCAATAAATATAGCCGCAAAGTGGCTGCGGGACATTTTGCACACACGCAAACGCTTTTGTCAACACGGTCTCTCCGAACACAATTACGGCGCCAAATCTACTCAATCGTTTGGCGCCAAAACCGAATTAAACCATGGTAGACGAAATGAATGATTTGTAATTTTAAACCAAAATCGCGTGAAAAGCAGTCCCACGCCGACGACCGTATTATTATTATTATTATTATTATTATTAGCATCATCAAACGTGGTCGTGGTTATTATAGTCGGGTGTATATTATACAAAGTATGGCGCGACGCGTACAGATTGGCCGACACCGTGTTATCTAGGTCGAATTACGTTGTCGTTGCAATAAATTATGAGGTAAAACGCGTGAGAATCTGCACCTAACCTAAACTGCAGCACTGGTGGTGAAACTGTATTTTTTTATTTTTTTGTTTGCTTCATCCAGATGATGATAATACGATTAGGGGATGCGTACCCGAGTAGTACATTTTTTTGTTATCTAAAAAATGTTTAACTTAAAAGTTCTACTCACAAATAAGTTACATCGTTATCGTTCAAAGTGGGAATACAATTAGTTGTTACACTGCAGTTTCGCGTATTATACCTAATATTAACAATAGTAATACAGAAATTCGATGCTTTAGAGGACTGAATGTCGCATGTTGTCTACCAAAGTTATCGGTGTAATATAAAATATTCGTCAACGAATCTTCATTTACTATATTATTTCGTTAATTCCAACATAGTTATATTTCTCAATAGTCAATACCTTGGAGATATTTCATATAATAAAATTTAACAGGTAGAAAAAATAACATTTTAATACAATACATAGGTACATTTAAGTTATTACAATAATAATATATTTATTAACTACTTATCTATATAAAACAAAATAATGTTTTCCGAGTCAATTTGCATATTAAAGATCATACATCAAACGATTTGATGATTTATCAATGAAAAATGAATATAATGAGTCATTTTCATGGTGCAATTATTCCAAAAAAATAACTACGTACAACACTTTATTGCATGGTAAATACTAAATCTACTATCTAGTGTATTCATATTAAATAAATTAAAAACCTACACCGATATACCTACTATAAGTTAGTAAATTTGTGATAGGTCATTATCATAGTTTTAGAATATAATATTTTTTATTTTTTTCTCGTATAATCGAACATTTCTTGAAATATTTGGAAATTTAATGCAATAATTATTTATTTAATTTGTATTTCAGTTAAATTATAACAATTCTCACATTCACACTTTGGGTTAGATACTTATAAATCTTTATATTTAGCACTATATATGATGCATATCATATTATGTATACCCACCCACCTAATATGTCTAAATATATAATCATAATATTATATTTATTGCAATTCGTGACAATAAATCTACTATAACTATAATGATATAACATAATCGTATTATAACGATCGTTCTTAAAACCTCGAAAGTTTAAAGCATTATTTAAAATTTAAACCAAATAAATTATATTTACTAATAAAATGTGTTTGATATCTATTGATATCCTACGATAACGTAAAAAAAAAAAAATAATAATAAGTTAATAAATATATATGTTTAATATTACCTATTATAAATGTGTTTAATAACCTACCATTAAAATTTTTTTTTTATTAAACTTTGTAAATTATTTTCGTAAATATAATATAACATAACAAAAACATCATAAAATATCTAATTTCATTCTGAATTCGAAGTAATAATGCTTTTAGCTCATAAAAGTTTTATTAAAATTCATTGTTTAAGAAATTTTTAATAATTTATTTTTCATTTGGCAATATTGCTTAGTAAAGTCCTTTTATCCAAAATAATTTCTAAATAAAATTATGTTATAAAACTAAAAATGATAATAATCATAAAAAATCATTAACGCACAGTGTGTGTAATTTTAATTTAGTCGGGTTGTATAATTTCAAAACTCTTGAAATGTTGTGCACGTTTTATAACGGTATTACGCTACAATTAGGTAAGTACCTATTCTATTAAATAACACAAATGTATTATCAATAACATTTATACGTTGAAGAGTTACGGTATATTTTATTTTTCAGTGTACTTTGTGCTGTTCGTTTATTTAATGTATAACATGATATGATGGTTGCTTAACTCTTAGTTTGTCTTATATATATATGCCCGTACAATACTGTCTGCTTCATAGTAACAAATTTCACTGAAGATAAGTGATGGCGGTTTGTCGCCATCTAAACAAAATCGTTCAGGACCATAGTAAGTATATATATATTATGTATATACATAATCGCCGTCTATCATATAAGTGTCTCACACAACAAGACACTATAAATTCAAGAGTGAATCGTCGGTTTGACAATCTTCAATCGCCGACTTCTATTAAAAACTTAAACTTATATTTGTTATTTATAATTAAAATAATATAATATTCATTAAAAAGCCTGGATGAACGACTATAAATATTTAGTTCTGACATTTCAATTCGACGATGAGCGATGTTACATTGAATGTATTCTAAGACTTACTAATAATTGTCGTAAAAGTACTGAGTCTTCCTTTAATGCTCGATGACAGACAGACGAAGTGAATATCAATAAATAGAGTCCTCTCTGAGCGCACTTAAAAATTAACTAATGATGATAAACAATTTAACTCTATAGTAATTGATCATTTTATCATTATATAATATGATGTTATAAATTACAATTTTATGTTTGTATTTTTGCAATAATTTCTAGCGATTCCGAATTACATAGTATTGTTGTTGGTACCTTCCATTCTATTCACGATCGTATTTTTGATATAGTTGTATTTTTGTTCAAATAAAAAATATAAAAATATAAATAATTATAATAATATAGGTATATGGTTCAATAACATGGGCTTATAATTTTTATTAACGTGTTTATACGTCGTTGGATTAAATCGCTATAACAGTAGTGTTCTCTGATGAAACTTTGATTTTTGTTAGAAGAATTATAACGGTGTATATAAGCATATGTAAATTAATATGTAAATTACATATGCTTTGAATTTTAATAACATAGTTTTAAGTAAAATTAAAGGTTTTTATAACATACTCGTATTCTATACAGGTTTTTAAATTTATTATACTGTGGTATTGCAAATTAAGTAATATTACTTTTAAAGTAACAAATACTAGTGCTTAAATATATTTATTAATTAATTTTACTAAAAAATGTTTATACTATTACAGTTATTTTAATACGTTTCAATGTCAATGTAGACAATGGTATACATTTGTATATTATTGATAAAATTTAAATATTTTAATATTGTTCTATTTTCTATACATCAGTATAAATAGTTTTTATCGATTGGACATAGTTTATTCGATAAAAATGATTAAATATAATCATGTTATATTGAGTTATATTTAATTTATTAATTATTTAGTACAAACTAGAGAGAAAGCAATATTCTTTACGAGCTTCAATCTCATGCTTACGTATTTAGAAAATTAAGATGCTATCAAATAAACATAAATTATTGTAACTAAATTTTTTAATTTTTTTTTAAATATCTACTGTGTCGAAAAATAATTTATAAGCGTAAAGATACGTAAAGATTATTTTCCATATTTATAACTTTTATGAAAATAATTAAAAGCTATTAATCATACAAGTACAGACGATGTTATCAATGTTAATTTTTTTAATAATGGTAACATACTTATTAGTTATTAGTATAGTATTATATCATGTTCAAAGGGAGACTTGAAATACTGTTAGCTTAGGGCCATACAAGATACTGATCTAGAATTGTAGTCCAAATATTAATTGATGGTCGAAATTAAATAAAAAAACATTTTACATTCTATAAACTCATATATACGCAGTCATTTTTACAAATATTAATGGTTACACGATAAATTAAAGTAGCTAATATACTATATTATATTATTAATGTTCTTATACACGTGTCGCAAAATAAGAAATCAATATAAAATTTTAGTTTATTTAGTTTACTTAGATTTCATACTCGGGGAATAATGTAGTTTGTTTTTAAGGTTAAAAAAAAAACCATCAACATCAAAGTACCATGATTATTGTTTGGATTGCGTGTGGCGAGGGTTCACCAAACCCTACTTAATCTCTGGGGATTGTCAAAGGAAAAAAAAACACTGTAACGAAAAAACCGACAGAAACATGTATCTATTTTTAAGCGAAGACTAAAAAATCTGCGGGCTTGAAATATACATAAGGGTAAGAGAGTTTCCCACGAATACCAAAAGGGTTAAATACACATAGAATCATTGTAGGTACCTACATAATATTATATACGAGTATGGGTGACGTGTGTTTTTGTACTCGTACATAATATTATCTTGTACACTATACGAATCCAAGTATACCTTTATATGTTATTTCATATTTATATTCGCGTGAAAAAAGGATTATTTTACCACACAGATATCATATTATATACGTCACATTACGTATAAGGGTGCATTAAATATTTATGAGATGAAAATAAAATATAGAATGATTTTTCATTATTGCAAAGAACGGGAAATCCTATATTTTTTCGTCAATGATATACGCCTAACGTAAAATTACACCGTAAATAAGATTCGACGTTGCGTTACTAGGCCAACAGTTGTTGTCCTCTTAATACAGTGGTTGCGTATTGAGGGCTTTTTTTATGTATTCTTATAGTATTATAAAAAAACGTATTATCTACCGGAGTACTTACGTATTGTTACGGTCTCTAATAATGATGAATATTGTAATATTCGTAAATTTACGGCTTTACTATTATATATATATATAAATAACGTTTAATATATTATTATGAACATTAATTGTACACATAAAAGTAATATAATGTCGAAGAAAGTAATATATTCCTTAGAAATTTATGTTAACGATTTTGAAAACAGTGTTATTATGCTTTTATACTTTAAGCCATATTGTATACTTTATTTATTTACTGCAGGTAAACTTGTAGTTAACTTGAAATCTAATTTTTGTAATCGTTAATTATATTAAAAAATAATAATAAATGCTATGTTACTTTATTGTAAAATATTCATATATTATTTAAACAGCTTCATCGTGTTAACCCGTTACTCTTTTGTTGTGTCAAATAAATGAAAACTCGTACACCAAATTGATTATATTAAAAACATCGTTCTTTAGCTATTGTTATTTTAAATTTGATAAAACGTATTAACCAGAAGTACTGTTTTAAAATGTAAATGTTTGTATTTTATACAATATTTTTTAAGCATGCATATATATATATGTGTGTGTGTGTGTGTGTGTGTGTGTGTATGAATTAATTACATATATCGACAGTGAAATACTATTTAATGAAATGTATTCAACAATTTGTTTCACTGTTATGTTTAAACATACAAATAGACAAAACATTTGACACATTCTACGTAATGTTCAAAAAAATCAAATGTAAAAATACAAAAAAAAAATTTTTAAAAATATTGTGTACGTTGTTTTAACGATAAATAAATATTAAAAAAGTATAATAATATACATTTCACGGATTTAAACTTGGAGTACATTCGAGATAAAAAACGTTTCTTTTAAGTACGATATGCATATAATATATAGTACCTATTATACATCAGACGATACGAAGTTTTACATTAATACACTTGCGGTGATATATATATAGTATAATAATTTATAATATATATATATATATTTATATTATGTATATTACAACACACGTAGTGAGTACTAGCTATTATATTATTATGGCTGTTGTTAAATATCTGTTTAATTATAAAAATTGTCATTAGAAACGCCGGGTAAACACATCTGTTTTCCCAGACTTGTCAGGGTTCATTCACATCACGTCCGACACAAAAGTAACAAGCGGCGGACACAGTTACAAACGCGTCTCTCTATAATATAGAGTCTATACTATAAAGACAATTAATTATCGGCATGTTTGCGTGCGCTTATATATATATATATATTATATTATTGACCGTATATAATATTGTTTTATTATGGTCCACGAAATAATAACAATATAACATAAATAGTATTACACGAGTTCTGGCGGTCTCTCCTTGTTCGGAATTGTCGCACACGAAAAACAATCAATGAAATAATATAATATATTTATGTAAAAAAGAATAAAATCGTTGAGAAAAAATCTATATTCAAAATATTTACTAGACAAAAATTCCTCTTAACATCTTACAAAATAATAATAATATTTCCATAGGGTTTAACCGCTATTGGATGCCCCGGGGGCAATAATAATACCATAGACTATAATATTATATACGCAGGGCATATTACTCCTGTTACACACATGCGTATGTTGTATGTATCATATTATTCTTTATATATTATTATTACCATTATTATCATTGCGCGTATATAAATACATTGTGCAAAGTCCATTACGCCAATGTTATTATACGCGAACAGTTCGTGTTATTTTTATATTTTCTTCGACACATATTATCGGGCGCGCGTATTATAAAGACCAGACGAACAGATTTTATTATTGTTATTATTATGATACATATTATACACGCGACGGGCGCCAGATTTTGTTTTTTTTTCTTTTGAACCAAACATCCACCGCACGTCGGAATTTCAGCGACTTTGGATTAGTATAGTTTATTATATAATATACATATTGTAATATTATAATGATAGCGCGTGTAATGACGGAGAGTATATACGAGTAGTACTCACGCATATTTAACCGTCAACACAGTTCGTAAGTCGATCCTCGAAAATACCTATTAATATACGTAGATTTGCAAAAACAAATAACAATATTGTAAATCAAAAAATGACAAGACTTGCGTGAGCGTAACAAATAAAATATAAATGTTGCGAATATAACATTTTCTATGATATTTTTGTTCATTTTTAAAATACCTATACATTACATATTATTTTATTTTTCATATTGCCATCTATTCAAGAAACGTTCAGTAAGTACATCGATTCCGATTTTATAGATAAATGATAATAATTGTTATTTATAACCGAAACATATTAATAACACTTAATCCACCTATTTTATGTATTTTATTCTTACGCCTGTACATATTTAATTACCAAAGTGTATCTGCTTAGGTACAAATGCATTGTTTGTTCTGACAATGCGTCTTTATTGTAAATTATAAGACTCAGTTTATATTTAAGCTAAACTTTATGCATGCTTTCTAAATAGAAAGTAGTTTTATTTATTATCATAGCTAGTGTAATAGAGTATTTTTTTTTTTTTTAATTTTGTAGGTAGTTTTAATGATTGAATATATTCAAAATATTAATTAATTTACTTAAATATTACTTATTGATTTATATTCACGATGTATATCTATAATAAAAATTATTAAAAAAAAATACTGATAAACCATGTATATAAATATTATAATTTATAATCAAATTGGGATTTTTGAAAAAAATGTATTGTATAAGAATTGGAAACAGACAATGCTATATATTATTTGCTGTTTTTACCAAACCTTCACTGTTCAACGTTTATAATTTATATAATAATAATACAGTAAAGGACTACACACGTGGATTTTGGAACGTAGCTGGGTGCCAAAAATATATGTAAATCCTTCGTCAATCGTCGGTTAGGCCGCACGTACAAACATCCGTAGTTGGATGAACGAGGTGTTTGTCAAATAATATATCACATGAGAATTATGATTATAGAAAGAAAAATAATAACAATAATATAATAACCAGGGAAGTGCTAAATATGGTATAAGATATGTGCGTGTGGAAAATGGAAATCAGACAATAAACTTCGTTTTGAAAATGTTTGTAGATGTTAGGCAGTTGGGCAGGATGTAAAACGTGCCGAGTAATTTTTTTTAGTAAAATGTACACGTTATGTTATATTACTACCGGTACCAAGCGTGGTATTATTATTTATAAATAAACAGTATACACTCACATTATAATATAATATAGGTGTAAGTTCATTTACCTTCGGAATCGTTTACAGATTACAAATTGCGGAATAAGAGTGCACCGAGGGCAATATAATAATAGGCTGAAATAAAATATCGATATGCAGTACAATATTGGTAATACATATTATTGTCGTACCTATTATATTTTATTATAATATATACTTTTATTATACAAGAAAAAGTCGAATATTGGGTTTACAAAGGGTAGGAACATGGAAGCCGCACACCTGTGGGGTGTGATGTGTACA
Source organism: Melanaphis sacchari (assembly GCF_002803265.2). Classification (NCBI taxonomy): domain Eukaryota; kingdom Metazoa; phylum Arthropoda; class Insecta; order Hemiptera; family Aphididae; genus Melanaphis; species Melanaphis sacchari. The sequence goes on along the minus strand of NW_020270439.1, from coordinate 197,517 downwards.
CTAATTTATTGGGGTGCTGCGAATACTCGTACGCGTCGGGTTGTTACAGTGTAGAATTTCAACGTGTACCATATTTGTAATATAGTGGTGGGACGACCGTAACGTTAAAGTACCGTTAAGATGCCTCCGTGTCGTCAATGTATAAGTGTATAACATATCCTCATGCAGAAGGCACGAGTAATATTTGTCAAAACACTTGTTATGGGTAATGTATGCAGTGACGGATTTACGGTGGGGGTAGAGTGCAAGGGTACTGGGCCCCCGCCCAAAACGTCAAAAAAATACAATGAATAATTATTTTATTTTGTAAACGTAAAGTATATACCTTTAAATTATAATTAATAAATTTCATAAGTAAAAATACAAAATACAGTCAAAACTTTTTTTTATGTCTTTAGAGTACATATTATTACTCAGAAATTCTCAAGAAAAAGAATATTAATCCGTTACTGAGCATAAGTACTCGAACATCATCGTTTCGTTTAGAATGAAATAAAATATTTTTTTACGTATTTGCGTAAACGGTTGAACCATGGAAATATGGATCGTATTTATTTTACTAGATGATCCATTTCAAATACTTCCATTTCCTTACGATCGAAATTCCAGAATCTAATGAAAATAATAATAATTCTATTACCTAGTATTCGTGTTGTGGAACGCAAGCATAGTCGCTCGTGTAGTAGCAGCCGTTTACGTGTTAGTGCGCATTCCTTGTTAAATGTCAAAAGATTAAAGATAGTAATATATTCAGTAAGCTAATTTTGAATAATATTGCAGTGTGAATTTTTGAGTATAATTAAAAATTAAAAACTTGTCGAAATGTTTCAGATAATGTATTATGTAGGTTAGATTTTAATAAAATATTGTTGGAACTCTCAGTTTGAAATGAATCACAATATAATATGTGGTGGGGCAGTTAAGAAATTGCAAAATAACTGATAAAATCAGCAATAATTTTAATTTTTGATCCACCGCGGGTTCAAATTCAAAATCTGATAGGTTGATGAAACATATTTTTAGATAAAACTAAATTTAAAAACTAGATCAATATTTTTTCCGATTACAACTTTATTAAATATAATGACATTTAAATGAATTATGGCTTTTAATTTTATTCAAATTTCCAGGTACCTATTTAGTTATTTTTTAGACTACTGCAGCAGTAGGTAGTAAAATCTCCAGATTTGTTATAAATGAAAATAAACCGTGAAATACGTATTATATGGCCGTTGGGACCTATATGGATAATCTATACCTTCCATTACCAAACTGAAACTTTATTTTACCTACGTCATATAGCCTCATCTAGAGATACCGATCATGCGAACAAATCGTGGCTATTTCAACTTTTCTATGGACGACCTCACGGGTGCAACTCCTGTATACAATTTATTTGGAATTCTATTATATTATAATCCCTTTATCTATTGACCTATCTGTGTTTTCGTCTATATGGTGTCTCAATTTCAAACGAATAGTTTTCCAATCAACAATCAACATAAAATTTCATTAATATTGATGTAATAATGAAGTTTAATTATTTCAACAATTTGTATTACACTATCCAGTATTCTATTAAAACTGTTTTAAATATACAACTGTAATAGTTTAAAAATGAAGGTACATCATCATTGAATCATGATTTTCAAACAATGGTAAAGACGCACTTATGATTATCTGTACGTGAACATTATATTCCTATATCCATAGCTTTATGGGTCTTCCATATTTAAAAATCATTATATATTTACAAGTATACAATATTATATCCGCGTCTGAGCTGGTGACTTTAAGATGGCCCGAGGAAGCCATAAAGACGATTAAAGGTCACGCGACAATAATTGCGACTATACAACGTCATGCAATTCATACATCACAATATATTGTCTAACTGTTTAGTAACTTTTTGATGTTTTTTTTTATTAATATATTATTTTTAAAGTTTTCCTGACTTAGTATTTTATAGTCGTAATAATAATTTACAATTTAAATGCATTTCTAACTCTAAGAGTAAATTGTAGTAATAAGTATTTATGTAATGGACATTAATATAAATAATGGTTAAAATATAATAGAAATGATTATTTAGTTCTTTTATTTTACTCTTTTTTGTATTTTTTTTTTTTTTATGAGCCATTGAATGGTAGGCATGGTGTTTAGATTTTTTAGAATATTAAGTACATGTTTTATTTGTTCAAAGAAATTGATTGGAAGCAGTCGTTCTTTTAATATGTAGCTATATTGAATACTTTTTAGAAATTTCTTAGTAATAGGTAATTAGTTGACTCAGTCGGTGACAATTAAGTTATATGTTTACGCACATAGAGTAGCTGAAGAATGAGATAAATGTAATGACTTTCTAACATGTGACTAATTGTTGTATGCTATTAAAAGTTTGAAAAATGACTATATTATTATTAAAATTTATAGAAGACCCCTGAGGTCTGAGGGTTAAGACGTAATATAATATAATGTTATTTGGCTGTAATATTTGACATCTGATATAAAAGTTTCTGATTTACTTGTGTCTTTATTACTAACAGTACTAATCATACTTTTAATTTCCTTGAATAAATACAAATTGACTTTGAAATAATATGGGAATAAAATAATTTCTGTTTATAATACTATTATTGGTTCGTAGAACTTATATTATACGATCTCGGTAAAGATAGTATACAACGGTAGGTATGCTAAAGCCGCAACAACATACATTTTATTAAATCGTAATACCTTTAAATAATACAAACGTTTAATGAATGTTGTATACGGTGGTAACTATTTATATTTTACAGTACGCATGCGACCGATTGAAACCGATCGATAATGATTTTTTAATAAGAAATGGTAGAGTGGATTTTCTTTCAATTATTCATTGTATTGCTAATAATTGATGGCACTATTAACTTTTGTTTATTATTATTTAACGTTGACATTTAGAATATTTAAATAGTTATTCTATGTCCACGCATTATACCACGAATGAACCCATTAATGGACCGTGGATGAGTTCACTGTAAGAATTCGGTCGGGACTGAAAAAATGTGCAACAACTTACAGTGTAGTGCAATAAAGGAGTGGTTTCTTGTTGTTGTGCTCGAAATGTATGTACCTATAGTGATAATTTATTCACAGTTTCGGAATATTTCGTCTTTCGTGTAAGTAACTTGAACCGTGTAGGTACAATCTGCATAATGCATCTGTTTTACAATGTGCATGTCGTTGTGCTATATAATATTATAATAATATATACATTGTGAATTGTATTAAAACTTTATTTATAAATAAGATTACTGTGTTTATATCATATAATACAATCCGTTACGTACCTACATATTATCACAGTATATTATTATATTATATTATACAGTTGTACGGAATAAAATAACTTACATGTATATATTATAATATGTTGGTCTTTGGTACACAAATTGGATACTCGCGATGTGCCAAAAACTAAGAAAAATTAAGATACTTGTCTCCCCATGAACTGGAATCCTACGATTATTTTTATTATATTATAATACCTGTATTGTATCTAAAATTAGATTTCGAATTAAGACCCGCTAGACATATACCATTAAAATTATGGTTCTTTTGGAAAATGAACTGACACCATTTCTAATTAAGCTTAAACAATAAACATTATAACGTATCTCGTTGTATTAAAAAAAATACATATATTGTATAATAATTAATAGTATTCTAAATAATACGAGTCGTGCATCTCTTTCACCTCTAATCGTACGGATATTATGGGAAATACAGTTTTTTTTATTATTTACAATCGTTACTCGTTAGTCATTTTATAATATTTATTTATACATTCATTATTGTACGTATTTCCATTTTACGGTGTACATAGCCTACCTATCACCGATTACTCTACATCCCGCAAATTTCGTTCGCGTTTTCGTAGAATTTAGGAGTATGTCGGAGTTAATAATAGATTCTAATTATTACGTTATTATAAATTTTCAGTAAATTGAAATGAAATGAAAATAATTTTAGGTATTAAATTATACACAATACAAAAATCCAGAGTGGTTCACAAGTATGCTCCCTTCTATTTGTGCGTTTAATAATGAATTAATATAAATTTTGATTTTTGAAATTTCTAAACACCTAATAATCTATTGATTTTATTTTTAAAAATTTAGATTTTGTGTAATATTCAAAGTGTCCTGTGATGAAACTCACTTTTTTTTTTGAAATGAAAATCATACATTTTTCTTTTAAATTTTTAAAATAATATTATTTTTTTTTTTTTTTTTGTGACAAAGTTGATGTATAAAATTCTATCAAGAAGTTTTTGAATATTTAACATTGTATACTAAGGAATAAAGATAATTAGTTTATTGTTTATGAAGACTGTGATGATTTAAAAATTATAGTTTTTAAAATTAATCTTTCAATACTTTATGTTTTGTATAAATTATCTTTATAATAAATACTAGATTAAATATTACATACATTTTATAGTTACGTATGTAAATATAATTTTAATGATTATTATCCTTAGTACATACACTTAAATAACTCAAAAACTACCTATACTCATTCAAATTTTGATTTGGATACATTTAAATTTTCAAAAAAATCATTTGCTTCGTAACCTATTGTTCAAATAGATTGTTTCTCATTTGAAAAAATAATAATTTTTAATCATCACAGGGCAATCTTAAAATAGGTTATAAATACCTATGAATTTTAAAATATGGTCTTTAAGTATACCCAAAAATTGCTTAAATTGAAATTTAAATAAATAAATTAAAATGTTTAACGATTCGCATTGTGTATAATACTTTTTTAGATCAGTTAGATTTTTGATGTTATGATCCTTGAAGCTGAACTTTATTTTTATTTTCAATGATATACTAGACTTTCATAATTATTTAATTCAATTACGAATATCAATAGCGTTTCCATATTTTAAAGAAACTGCGCGGTGTGCTAGTATACATCTAGAATAACTTTTTACTTTGTTTAATTTTACTTATACCTAGTACAAATTTAAAAAACTCGTAAGTCGATCGATGGTTAAATAATAATGAGCTAATCAATATCAGAAGAACTTACTTTTAATTATACATGTAGAATTATTACTTTTTAGTTTTTTTTTTTTTAGTTTCGATTAGAAATACACAATCTGTACTATTTAGCAGAATAAGCAAATGTGGTAACAGTATAAAAAATAAATTAAATGTTTGGAGTAAGAATCCACCTAATAGTAACACTTGACTGGGAGTTCTATAGAGTTTAGATTATCTAACTATATCTTACAATCTACATAATATATATATATATACATTATACATATTTTTTTTATTTTTTTTTTATAAGTTATTTCTCAGTTATAGCCTAAAAATATATTTAAAAATGTGTTTTTATTTTCTGTTTTAGGATGTTTCAAAACAGTTTGATGATGAAAATAAAATTTCAATAATTAAACAAATATAATATAAATTAAATTAAATAAAATAAAAATAAGATTAATGATTTTATTGTATGACAAGAGTTTAAACTCGTGGATAGGATTTTCATGGAATCAAATTTAAACTTTAACAAATAAAAATAAATCAATAGAATAATTCAATTTATTTACCTACTTTTAAGTTTCTACAGACGCAAGTATCTCCATATCTCAATGAAATTTCAAAACTATTTACGTCTAATTACGTACGTTTAATATTAAAATGCTATTTTATAAAAATAAATTTAGTGCTGCATAATTTTTTGTTTTTTTTTTTTTTATTTTTTTTTATTAAACAATTATTCAAGTACCCTTTAGGTATAATAGCCATGCTTTTTTCATATGTTAGCATAACATCGAAATAATTATTATACATTTAACTTACAACTGTATACCTGTAAGTACTTCTAAGCCTCGTCTTGATGAATTCTTATTACGTAAATGATAAATTTGTTCATGTATACATTTATATTTTATGTAGAATATACATTTTTTTAAACGTTATAAAAACTAATCGTGGTTTTACGATGTTTTAATGAACGGTTACATACACGACTAATACGTTTAATTATATATTGTTAAAATATTATAGGAATAATGGCCTCTGCATAGCAACTCTTTCGTGCATGTAATATACAAATACTGAGGTATGTATCTAATCGTTCTTTAACTGTTGTGGAAGAATATTGCAATAAAAGAATATTTGTATTAAGTATTAATAATATTCTTATTTGGAGCTATACACAGACTCACAAACATATAGAAGCTTGCGTATATATATTGTATATTTATTAATAAACTATGAAATTAGTATGCCAATAATTATTTTAGCAAGGATGGTGGAAACCAGTATAATAATTGATTGAATTTGCTTGCCGTCTTAAATTTAAAACGTTAAATTATTGTTTTTTATATATTTATATAAAACGCTACGTTTAATTTATGATTATTAACCAACAAATATCAATATACCTTATAGAAGAATACAAAATAATATAATATATAAACACGTATCTTTTAATTATGGCCATAAAAAATAAAAAATACATTATATAAAAATCATTTATTCACTGTCTTTCGTTTCAATAAACTATAGCCATCAAGTAGTATACACCTACTTTCAATTAAAAATATTTGATAATTTCCAATAACATGTTTTTTTATTAGTCATTTAATATAGGTACATGTGTGTATAGTTGATACACTACGAATTATTATGACGTATAGAAAAATAAATAAAAAAACGCACCGTTATAAAAACAAAATAAAAATAATATGTAAGCTACATAATCTGAACACAGTAAATCAAATTAACTGTCGAATAGGACCGGGTTAAAACCATGGTTAATACCAATAAAAATATTGACATATTTACGATAGTATTATTTTGTTTACAAACGACGAATAAAATTAATTTTAAATTTAAAGAAAGTTATTTTCAAAAAAATAGCATACGTGAATTTGTCAAGTGTTAATCAAGTTGATCTTTCGAACAATAAGTTATTATTCGATATGATTTTACAACTCTAAGTAAGTGTAATATACAAATAAAATATCTTTTAAATTAAATTTATTTTTAAGCTCATAAAAATATTTGAGAAACTACATTTACTTTGTGTGTTAATTATTAAATATAATTAATAATTAAATTATCATTATTTATACATAATAAACTATAAGTTACAACTGTTCAAACTTCTTTAAATTTTAATATATATAATTACATAACATCTCCAGTCTCATAACTCATTAATAATTTATTTTGTCAAGTTTCATTTTAACAGTAATTAACAAATGCGTAAGAATTTAAAAAAAATTAATTTAATAAAGTTTAATTATTTATGTTTGAAAACCTATTCGGCTATTCCTATCGTTAATGTGATGTTTAATGTACATAATTGTATTAATTTAAAAATTAAATTGTTTGAACAATCTAATAAATTTCGGTTCAATTTTGTTAAACTAAAATACATAGTGATTTTTTTTGTTTTTAGTTTTATGTAAAATATAAACAAAATTGAAAATATAGTCTTTAATATTTTAACTCATTGCAGTAAATGTAGATATAAATATTTATTACTTTCCTATAAAGGGGTACTATGACTAATTTAAAGTCTAATTTAAGTTAGAAATATATACGTATTAGTTTACGATAAAATTATAAGTTTTTTTTTTAAATATCCAATCATTTTTGATAAATGAAACTATACCATATCTACTTAAATCTGTATAAAGCTTTTCCATGTCCGACATTTATTTTTGATGATAAGTAGGTACTTAAAAAGTTTGAAAAGGATACTTTTTTATTTTTTCATAGTTTTTTCAGCTACTAAGAAAAACAGACTAATTGAATTAATCACTTTAGATTCAAATTTGATTTTAAACTAAATAAATTTATGTATTATAAATTATATTTTATTATTATAATAATTTAATAAACAATAATTATTAAAATTATACAACTTATAAGCATCTTATTTATTTTATAAATTGTCCATCATAATTTAAATTATGTTAATTTAATTGATAGAAATTTGGAATAAATATAGAAATAATAATATGTACATGTAGGTACGTAAAATGCAATGGTAACATAAAGCTTATTTATTAGTTTAAGACAGAACTAGCGCTCTCTAATGGCTAACATTTCAAAAGCTTTTAGCAAACTATAAGCTTCTAATGACCTCTTGAGTTCGCTCAAACTTCATAAATTAACATTTTAATGTATATTATATTGTTAACTAAAAAATAGATTTATAAACACTAATAAATTCTGTTTTTTTTTTTTTTTTTTTTTTTTTTTGTTTTATGATGAAATAATACAATATTGTTTTGTTAACATTTTAAAATTAAATATTATTTTATTAAAATGTATCGTTACGTCATACTGACTGAATTGGTGTAAAAATGATATTAATATATCCAAACAATGCAAATAGAACAAAATAATAAGTTTAACAGAATAGCCAAGCGTATAGCTGCAGGAGGCCTAAATGGCCTTGATTTTCCAACTAGAATTTGAAAAAATAAATATATTTCTAATTTGAATAATTTAAATTCTTTATACTTCGCAAAAAATATAATTGCCAGCCATTCAATATTTTCTTCAATAAAAACGATTGATTTGGTCATGAATAAAAAGTAGATAATAAGTAAATAAAATAAAATATTTTATGTCAATTAATCGATTTTCTTTTTTAAATATGATGATGTATCATTATTGATATAGTATAATAAATTTTACAAATATATAATGTATATAAGGGTGTATTCATTTTTATTTATTTTTTAATTTTTTATGAACTGGCTGTCAAGCAATTTAATTTATGTTTAAATCTCAGTGGTTTAGGTTTAAGGTCATTAAAAAAAAAAAAAAAAAAAAAAAAAAAAAAAAAAATAGTTCATAGTTATGTAAAAAGTAATAATAATTACTTGATTTTGTAATTGTTCGACACCAATAAGTAATAATTGTTTTAAAATTTGAATTTTTTCTAAAATTAACTTACTTAAACAACAATATAAAATAACTATAAACTATCAATTAATTTTTTCTAATTTGATATAAAATAAAAAATATTTGAAGGCCTAGATAACAATTTTAGTAGTATTAAATATTTTATCAATAAATACCAATTTTTTTTTTACCAATATTAAATAAAAATAAGCTATAAAAAGTTACTAGTTAAACTGTTGATTACACTTTTAAGTTTATAACTCAAAAATACGTTTCTAAAACGTACATTTTTTAATAGCCATTTACAAAAAACAGTAACCCTATGTTATATATAGTGATATCTGATTGGATATAACTAAATAATTATATCAAACGTATTTATTTAGTAAACGGATGTATTCAAAAATTGGTAGATATGTTATACCTAAATGAAATTTAAAAATATATACTCAATGTGAAATTGTTAAATTTAATTTAATTTAAAATATTTACTTTAAGGCAACGGGCAGTTCATTTGAGCGTGTAACTTAGTAAAGTGTTATAATATAAATAATATGCGCATGCGAGTGTGCAAAGAATATGGTTATAGACTAGTATAGACTATAGAGCAGTGATGCCCAACCTTTTTTGTTCGGCGTGCCACTTTGGTTAATAATCATCTTCGAGCGGGCCACTAAATATAAAAGTACGAATAATCCCAATCTTAATCTAATAATATAATTTTGTGATACATATGTGTACAATATATATGGTGTATATCTTATCTTTTATTGATTGAAAAGATTATGGATTGAGGTAAACATTGTAGATACATACGACGATCAGTCTGCTCTTTTAAGTGCATAGGTAATAGCGATCGTAAAATTTTTATTTAAAAATGTCCGACAGAAAAAAGCGTAAATATAATGACGATTGCCGAATTTTTTTATTTTTACAATTACAAAATAAATTTATAAATATAATTTTACTTTTTTTTTTTGAATATTTTGTTTAAAACGTTTAAACATTTATTTTGATTTTATTATTATTATTATTACTTTTATAAAATAAATAAATATAATTTTACTTTTTTTAGAATATTTTGTTTTATTTAAAAATTTGTGACGGGCCACACAGAATACTTTCGCGGGCCACATGTGGCCCGCGGGCCGCGGGTTGGGCACCACTGCTATAGAGTATAGATTATAGATGATCAATAGATTTTTAAACACATTGAATTCAAATAAAGAATGCTTGAAAATTTTCCCTATTTTGACTAGATAATTGCTTTAAACTAATGTTTTTAAACAGAGTGTTATATTTTTGACTATTTAAATTTAAATTTTAACAAAATACTAGGTATACAATTTTTTTTCTAATATAATATTTTGAAACTAGAATTCAAAGTCATAACATATAATGACAAAAAGTTAATACATATCGAATTTATTTATTGTTTAAACTTAATCTAATATTTATGATTCATTTTTAATTTCGGTGGACCTATATATTTTATACAAACTAAATAATTATTTTTATACATACCAACTATTTATTTGTAATATTCGTATACTACATCCCATCTTTTAGACTATTATAATAAAAAGATACATCTAAGATCTAAAAGTAGGTATTTATTTTAATTTACTATTGTCGTATAGGTTAAGTTATTTTGAGAATAACAAATTTTCAGCGTCAATATTCAACGTCAACAAATAAAAAACATTTTTATATTTAATAGTAAAACATATTTGACTCAAAGTTTTTTCATAGTGTATGTATATTTTTTATCAATATATTGTATTATGGGTTAATTAAATAATACAGTATTTAATTAGGTTTTTATAAATTATAGCAATTTATTGATTAAATTTTTTATCAGAGAAGTTACCTATGTTTTGAATTTTCACCGGTTGGTTCGTTAATTAACAATTTATACAACAATACGTCATAATTTCATTCAACAGTGATTTTTAATTTAATTTATAATATTTTTTCATACGGTATACGTAATAATACCTAACATATTTACTTATTGTAGGTATATAAAATAAAGATTGTAATATTCAATAATAAAAAAAAATAAAAAATTTAAACATGGTAGTTATCCTTTTTTAATAATGTAAATATATTGTAATCAATGTAATACTATTTAAGTTATTACTATATAATTATTTTTTGTTTTAAAATTAACATCGTTAACATCTAAAAAGGTTAATCACCATTTTCATTTAGCCATGTAAGAGCTTGTAGGTAATTTATTATCAAAACATTTTTTTATTTTTTTTTTACTTATTGGTATAATACTATATTTATATTATGATTGTTTATATATTTAAAATTGTGTAAAATCATTTATAATTGAATACTGATAAAAAATCGTCGTTAAGAATATTTTGTCGATTTGTCATTAATAAATGGCTTTTTTGATGTAATAAAATTGATTTGATAGTAGTAAAGTTTTCAATTCTGTATATTTTTAGATTATTCTCAACTTTTCGTAATGGAAATGAAATGTACTATAACATAAATAGCTATTGAAACTACGAGATATAATAGTTGTCCAGACACTATCTAAAATATACATATTTCCATCCTAATGAAAGCAAATATACCTACCTATTTACGAGCTTATACGTGCGAAATCGCGAATAAAAATAAATTAAGAATATCGAAGTTAATAACAAATATAAGATAACTTCATAGTATTTTTATTTATTATCTATACCTATTTATGTTTAAAAATTCGTTCGTGTTATTTATAATATAGTGTGTAAATGGTATATTTTTCAATAACAGAAATAAAATAATTGTTTTGAGGAAAAATATTGAATTTCTCTTATCAAAAACTCCGACAAAGTCTGATAAGTGTTTAAAAAAAAAAAATCATTGAGTTGTGTTGGTACTACTCGTATATTAAAAAGTATTATAATAAACGTACGTAGGTACATATTATTATTTATATTATATAATATGTGACATAATATAATATTATAATAACCATGAGAAAACCATAATATAATCACAACCATAAAAACGTATATTTGATTTCTTATACCTGGAAAACAGTGAACACGGTCCCGTGACAGACGAAACATCGATTATATAATTAGTATTCACCAACAATAGGCTTTTAGATTGGAATATAACGCAAGAATGCACAAAAAAATCTGATAAATATGCAACAATTTTTTTTAAAATTTTGTATACGTAATTTTCTACTGCAAAAAGACTAAACAATTATAAAAATAATTCTCTGAAATAATAACAGAAAAATAATTTATTAGATCTTAATAAGCAAAAGCGATTAGTTTGACTTTACTTAAGCATGTAGAAAATATATAAAAATAAATATAAACGTTGCAGTATGTTATATAGTAAACAAATTGTTTGTCATTCATAAAATATTATAGTTACACTGCGCTAAAGTTTTTATGATGTAAAAAATAATAATGCATTATTTTATAAATTAATTAATATATCTTTTTCCCATTATTTTTAAAATAATCTAAAACATGTCTTAACATTTCAATACTCCCTGCTTTATAAAGTATCATTTGAATCAAACTACATACCATGAACTACTAATAAGGGTAATTATTGCTTCAGGATTTGGAGAACCTCTTTTATCATAATTTTCTTCGTATTTTTGCGATAGGTATTTTGTAGTTAAAGTGTTTGGAGTGAATTCAAATGTATTAATATCTCCTTCTGATGTTCCGTGGGGTAGTCATTTATCACCTCTCCTCTTTTTATTATTTGTAAACTATGTTAACAAAGTCTTAAATCACTGCAAACTACTTTGTTTCGCAGATTACGTGAGATTATTAATGCAAATCAATTCTATTGATGATTTTCTGAAACTTCAATACAATTTAAACAATTTTTGTAAATGACCTCAAACGCTAGGCTTAACTCTGAACCTTGATAAATGTCACATAATGTCTTTTACTAGAAAACAGTCTATTATTAAGTGGTCCTATGAGCTAAACGATTCGAAAATGTTGTGTGTTGAAACTATAGTTAACTTAGGTTTTAAGTCTAATAAGTCTCTTGACCCTGGACAACATATCAATATTATACATATGTTGCAAAGCCTATAAGACGTTTGGGTTTATAAAAAGATTAACATATGACTTTAAACTAAGATTATCTCTAAAAACCCTTTATTTCTCACTTGTCCGTCCAATACTAGAGTACGATACTATCCTCTGGGACCCATACAATCTAGGCAGCTCACATCAACTTGAAAGAATTCAAAGAAACTTTCTTAACTTCGCTGGATTTATATTAGAAATTCAACATCTACCACATGACTATACTCCTGTTTTAAAATTATTTAATTTAAAAACCCTTGCTAGTAGAAGAATTAGTTTTGGTCGAACATTTTTAGATAGGCAGTTGTCTAGAAAAGTGGATTTCCTCTTTCTTCTGAGTCAGATCAATTTCAGGGTACCGCATCATAATTTAAGAAATACTACTTTTTATATATCGCCTTAAACCACTTGTTATTTAAATAATGAACCCGTGAAAAAATTAATGTATCTTGCAAACACGATGTATTCCACCTATGTTAATGTTTTTTTTAAATATATATGTAAATAATTTTAATGTACTACTCATAACTGTAGATAATTGTTTTTTGTTGTTTTTCTTTTTATAATGTTTGTTTTTATTACATCTTATCTGTAATTCTGTAATTTTGTATATATTAATTATCTTTTAAAAGGGCTAGTTCCATATGTACAAAAAAAAAAAAAAAAAAAAATAAAAATAAAAATAAAATAATATAATCAATATCTTATAGTACAAAGAATCAGGGTCTAATGTTAAAATTTAAAAGTTTGAATTTCAAAATTGTAATTAATTGATTTTATTGTCTATTATACAATAAAACACAATTGAATACATTATAATACAAAAAAATACATGTTTGCCTAATTCTTTCTGGAACATATTATATTGCGTTCAACATAACGTGTTATTGTTGGTATAATATTTCATTGTAAACGCATAGATCTACGTAACTGGAGGATTTTACTAAAAACACATTAAAATATGTCATATATGTTGTATATATTTATGTATAAGTGCACTCAATTTTGTTTTCTTAGAATTAGCATCTCGCGTGTAGTCACACCAGGACCAATAATTATATCATAATCTAAAAACAGGCAAGTCATAAATCGAGTGCGTGTCTGTGAGTTTACCCAGCTGAATATTAAAATATTATAGTGCATTTATTGTGAATGGTAATAACGATCAAAACCTCCTAAAATAAAGTTGTCATAAAAAAAAAAAAATAAAAAAAAATATGAAATCATCACTTTCACGGTAATAGTGTGTGAGGAAAAAACATACTTCGTACTCGAGTGTCAGGATTAAGTGCGTGTGGACCGGGTGGAAGAACCGGTGAAAGAAACCCTTTAATGACGTGCGTATGTGTATTATGTAGTGTGTTTATCACGTGCACCGGTGCAGATTTCTATCGACGGGACGATCGAACGGACGGATATTGTGTATAATTTAAGACATTATAGATAGTTTGTACAAAAGAAGCCACGGCCCCGGTGAATGCGTGGGCGGTAGGAAGGAGAGGAGAGCGAAAACGTTAAATATGCGCTGTCGTGTATACTATACGTAAATATATAGGTAATTGCCCCGAACTTCATCGGCGACGCATCTGTTTGAATTGGCGTCGTCGACTGCGGCAGTTACGTTGTACCCTTTTATACTCTTATTTCTCTCGCGACTTCCGGTGACGGCTACCGCCGTCGCAATATATATATAAATGACACTATACGTACGCATATTACACACGACGACCCCCGCTTCCTGACTCCCACGCGTGCACGTTTTCCATTCGGGTCGGATTGCGCTGTTTGCATGATGATCATCCGATATATTAATACTCGTACATATTATAATTTATTCAGATACCACCATTTCCCCTTCACCTTGCCACAGTCGATTGTCCCTTCTATAAGTGACGAGAACGCACACTGCTCCGATACCTACCATATCATATTTTATTTTTATAAAATTATATTTTTTAGTATAAAGTTATATCATGTAATTTGTATACTACATGTGTATGATTTATCTATGATATTCATAGAACTTACAGAAATAGAACGGTATACATATTATTAGAGACTAATTTACTTACCTATGGGCTATGATTGACCGATTTCTATAATATAACTAACATATAAGCAATGCAAGGTTGGTTTATTAGTATAAAGTTTGTATGATTTGATGTCTTTTACCTAAATGTTATAAATAATATAACATTCATGTGAGTATAGTATGTATTAACACAAATACATTGCTGGTGTGATACTTCTTTGTTTTTCAGATATTACCCAAAAACAGCGAAGTTTATGCTCTGAAAATGTTCCTGCTATCACACCACCTATCAACTTATATACGTGTATATTTGTTTAGTACATGACTTTTATAAATTGATTTTTGTATTCAACAATACTCGAATTTATGCTAAAAATAGTATTTTAAATAATATCTAAACGAATTCATTAAGAAGATTAATATTTATTTTTTCTATTTAAAATTTAGTTAGTATCCTTTTAGTAACTGTATCGATCAGAACATTCCTCATAAGAAGTATTTGTAACAAAACTAAGTAATTAAAAATATGGTATATAAGTAATTAATGTAATAAATTCTAAAAATTAGAATTTACATGAACGCACAGTGAAAAGGGAAATAAACATATGCTTGGTGAATCATACAGAATATGTATATAATTTAATTCATGAAATGTTATAAAAATACAAACGTGGGACATATAAATCCACCAACACGAATACAAACACAGTAAACTATATTATACTTTTATAATAGCACGTGGTTACGGCCGATTTGTTGGCATTCTCAGCTCCGGGACAGCTGCCGCATTGTTCACGGTGATCTCTTAAACATGATAGCTGATGAGTAAATAAACTTCCGTCAATTCGCCAAAAGGCAAAGCTACGTCACGGTTAGATTTTGTTATTACGCGGTGCAATTGGTGCATGCGTATAAACCACGAACCCGAGTAAACGTTCATATACACATCATGTCTAATAAGTTGCCTACAACTTACTGTATTTGTTGAATTATCACTCGAATACACCTTAAATGTTTCTACTCGTGCTTTAGCTAAAACTTAAATACAAGACTTTACAAACACACAATTATTTATTAATCTAAAGCTGCAAGTGATTTTTTGGAAGTTAATAAACGTTGTACATTATGTTTGATTGTTTATATATTTTCTAGCCACTCTGTATATACTCACAATTATAATATGCGCACGACATACCTATAGGCTTGTATAGTGTATAATATTATATATATATATATATATTATATATTTGTATGTGCTTGTGTGAGTTGAGTAATATTATTTACATTACGCGCTGATACTTTCCACTTTTTGAATACCGTTTAAAATCTTAATTGTTTCTTTTTAATAATCTCGAAATGTTCACAGCAAACGGACAAAATCGTGCCATATTCATAATAGGTTTGGTTTAGTGCTTGAGTTGTGTAGAATCCTCGTGTGAACGCGGAAAGATAAATAATACAGTTTGTTGTAGAGAGCGTCTGACAAAGAACTTAATTATGAATAATTACACTAATTTCCATTTTTCGGTTTCCCATGATTAATGAATCAAACGTTTAATGGTTTATATTATATAAATATCAACATCGAATACGATTATTGTATGACATGGGAATAAAATTACATTACAGGTGTGTTGATACTTGATCATGAGTTTCCAACTGCTCAAAGTTATGAGCACGGTGCATTTTTTTTTTTTACAATTTTGGAATATTTTAATTAGAGTATTCTTATTCTAAAGTATACACCTGTAAGTATTTCACACAATTATTGTAATGGAATTTCCCTGTTAAATATTGTATTTTTCATGACTAAGGTCTAAGACATTAACATCTAAATTGAATGATTATTTATTCTTTTACAATACACGAGTATATTGTTTATAAAATAGAAGATATCTTATTCTATCATTATAAACAAAACATCCATTAAGCTAGGTTTATATTACATGTGCACTGTATCGATTAGTAGTCTAGTGGTTTAGTATATTATTTGAGTATTTATAAATATTGGTTGTATGTTAGTGTTCATTATTAATATAATATAATATCTATACTTCGCTAATAAACTATAATTTGTTTAAACGATTATAAAGTTTAATTGAAGTTATTCTATTATAACAATATAATATCATATACCTAAATATAAAATGATTTAAAGTAATTAAATGCGTATAATTTCGATATTATATAGACAAACATACATTAGACTTACATTTATTAGATAATTATTACATAAAGTAAATGTTCGTTTACTCATTATAGTAATTAGCCGTTTTGTGTATTTTGTATTTAGTTTGAAATAATATAATTCAGTATAAATGTAATATATAAAAAAAAAAAAAAAAATGTATACTATCTAAGTATAAAAGAAGCCGCGAAAACATGAGATTTTTAATTAGAATAAAGTAAAAAAAAGTATGATAATACGTAAAATAAGAGCGGTCTAAAACATTGTATGCTATATAAGAATAGACAAAAGTATTTGAAAATAAAAGCACAAATTATCACATAATATTAATAAAAGATAACCACTTGATTACCTGAAACAATAAAACTATTATTCTGAATTTCGTCTCGAGCTTAAATACTAATAATATTCGTAATTATTCAGAACTCGTGTTATTTACTTTATATTGTAAAAAAGTGTAAAAATTTAGTACGATTAAAAGCACATGCGTATTATAAAGTACCTTATAACTTACCTATATTTCCTATATCCTTAACCACGGTTGCAACTTAAATACGTAATTATGATAATGAACATTATTCTTCAGATTTTTTTATCAATCCATCATCGAAGTGAAAGAATACATTTTCGACTGTGTGTGTGACCATAAATACTGATTCTTAATAATATAAAATTTATATTATCACATGAATTGTAAACAATTATAGACAACGATGGTGAAGTACAGTTTCCGTTTTCCCAATCATTCAATAATCCATGAAAGTACACTGGACGCAAAGGCAAGCGTCTCCCTCGAGATTTCTTTATGTATTAAATTACTATAACGACACTATACGACTACTTCTAATCAACATAGTAATAGTTAATGTTATTTCTCTGTTTGATGTTAATTAAAATATAATTTAATTTATTAAATTATAATGGTGTACCTACATACAGTACTATAGGTACCTACACCATACACGTTTTGTACGTCGTATATGAGGAATATTCTATATTCGTGTATGAAATTAAATTAGCAAGTTACGTTTTCGTGAAAGAATAAAAAAAAAATACGTTATAATATGTATATGGTCGTCCTATTATAATTTAGGTATCTACCTATATGATAATACACGTGTTGAGCATATAATTATTATGACGTAGCTATATCTGATCGTGGTCTTATACATAATAATGTTTATATTATATTATAAATTAGACAGTATTTTTAGCCATATAATATTATTGAGCGAGGTGACCTAATAAATTTATCTAATTTATCCTGCAACCTGTTATTAAGTCTTAACGGACCGGTTGCCCTGTGAGCGAGGGGTGAGTGAATTAAACCAACTCAACAATGTCGATCATTTTGTTGTTATCAAAATATAGTATATACTTAAAATATTAAACACTTCTAAATTTTAATACACTTAAAATTGACATCCGTATCCGGCGTATGTGTTAAAACTTAAAAGTATCTTTCTTCCCATCAATCACAAATTGTTTTAATTTAAAACATTATGTAATATCATTGGTACACACAAAATTATGCATAAGTGGATCTAGTTGGAAGTGGATACATATACATATCTAACATCCCACTACAGTTTATAGTTTTTATTCATCCAATTAAAAAAAAAAAAAAAAAAAAATCCATCTTTCTAAAAATTAAATTATTTTATATAAATAATTATGATAATGATACCTACTGATATAGTGTGCACTATAATACATAACCCATTTTACCATTTGTGTGTATCTTTAGTCTTATTTACAGATGTTTTTAGCGTGTCTCTGAAAAAGTGTAAAGTAAATATTATCATATTGTAAAATTCATTTTTGTAGTCATCGCGACCACATGTAAATAATATATATTTACCCAACTATATATTATTACACCAGAAGCTTTGCATACAATATAGAAAAAATAAAATAATTGTTGTTGTCATCGCATTACCGAATTTTATTTAGTTTTATGTAATCTTCTTTTCTATGCAGGTATTTGTGGTACCTAAGCCAATCTGATGAATATATAATTTGTATAATATTGTAATTACCGAGAAAATGATTGGTATTTTAACCGGTAAAATGTACGCAGACTTCTTAATATGATTTTAAAAATATTGTATTTTAAATGATTTAATGAACAATATTATATTTTATAATATATTATATTATAAAATAAAAAACTACTAGAAAAATAAGAAAGACTCAGTGAGATTGCACATTCTCCATTATCTTTACTATGATGGATCATCTTTATTTACGGATAATTTTATAGGTGGTAAAACGTAATTCTCCAATATATAATAATCATAGGTCGTAAATGCGATTCAAATCGGCGATATATAATATAATGGTCTAATGCAGCGTGTACATCAGATATAGTCACCGTATGCATTAAAAATTTAAAAGCGTCGGTAAAAAAATTAAGTGTTTGGTAAAATTGACCGATATAATATATTCTCTGCGAGTATATACGTACATACTACATAGTGTATAATGTACTACGTCATATTTTATTAGAAATTAGAATGAGGTAGTTTTATCGTAGGTATATAATCATTTTTTTTTTTTTTTATAAACTTTTTCCCACCAGAATTACGGATAATAATTATTAAAGATACTATTTATTGAGATGACTACTTAAGCATTCGTACCGTGTACTAGCAATAATCAATTTATTTTTACAATTTTTTTATTTTCCATTATAATAATATAAAAATAATAATTTTCATACTAATATTATTACATATGGTTTCGTGTGTCATTTCGACGACGGTGGTTAGATTAGGTACACACACTTAGTATAAAAATTCTTAAAAGCAGCATCATATTAATTCAATCATCTTGCACTAGACTCGTCAATGTGTAATATTCGGTTGACTTCGTCGTTGGATTTCATGAAACAGATGTGAGCAATTGAGCGAGAAATCGTGTATGAGAGACAATTACAACAGATTTATTAACAACGTTCCGTCGTAATATCATAAAACATACTATATTGTACGACAATTGAACGTTGCAGACGATATCACAAATTATTGTCTAATAAACTTAATTCAAATACACGAAAGACGAACAATAATATACTATTATTATTATTATTATACATAACTGCATACAGTTAATGGCCGTTATCAGATCGTGTGGACTTCACATCAAACACTGCTAATCTTAAGAATTATTCGTTACAGCGTTGCTTTAACGGCACGAAACAATGATTAAAAATTAAAAAATTATCGAGAAAGATAAGTATTGTTACTATAGTTAAACCTTGTGCAGAAAATACGCCTCTTATAAAAAATTAAAATACAAAAATCATTAAGTATTACCGTAAAACGTTATTCACCAAGATTATTACTGCGCGTATAACATTATAATTGTTTAGAAAATAGAAAACGTTTAAAAAAAAAAAATGCTTGTTCATTTCAACAGTTTGATTGCTTTTTATTCTGACACATTTATTAAACGCATCACATAATAAAAATATGGGTAGGTGTATGGGTACTGTTCGTTTTTAGATGTTGTAAAAATGTTTATAACGTTAGTCGTAATAATATACACGTTCTTAATGTGCGTGGACCTATATAGGAATCTATTAGCCTTAACGCACATATTGTTTTTATTTTCTATAAATGCTTTATAGCTAGGTTTCTATACATATTCATACATTAATATATTACAAAGCAGTTAAAACTTTTTTTTTATTTGATAGTTTTTCCAATTCTTTCTCCAGCGTACTTGTCTATAACGCATATTTTATTAACAACGGCACGGAACGAGGGACGTTGATAACACTACAACAAGGAATAGAATTATTTTTTAAACAAAATCTTCTGGAAATTAATACAAAGAGTGATAATTAATTCATTTGTTTATTTTAGAATTCAATAAATTGTGACTTATTGTTGTAACGTAATGCAAAAAATAAACTCCATTTTTAATATTATTTTTTAATAATTTATTAAAATATAAATATATTTAAAAAAAAGTAAATATATATATATATATATATATATTTATTTATTTATTTTTTATTTTATATATTTTATTTTAATTTGTTTTTTCAATATTTTATTTTATTTTATTTTTTTTTTTGTCTCCATAGTTTGCAATTTTAATTGTAATACCACACCTCCAGTACATCTACTCCGGTACACGCCGGCGTGTGGTTTATCTGGATCACAAACGTGACTGCCTTTTAGAATTTATTTTTAGTTGATTTAAGTTGCATCTAAAACATATAGCAATTAACTTCATTTTACCGTAATCGTCTGTTTTTGTGGTTTATGTGTAAATGGTTTTAAATCATTTTCCAGCAGGATTAAAACGGTCAATTTCAACACTTAATAGCATTTATTTTTATGACTACATTAATCTTAACGTGATCATGTGGTAACTTTAAATGTTTTGAGAACCAAAAAGCAACATATTTGACTAACATTTTAAAAACTCAATGGAAAGTAAAAAAATAAATACATAGTATCCTTGCATACGTACACATAATGAATAATATCATTCAGTTCGATTTTATTGAACACGTATATAATAATAGTTTACATTTGATAATCTTCCCAGCTTAAATATTCTGAATATTGAGATATCATGTCACCTATTGCATCCCTTATGTATATATTGGCTTTGTATATCAATTAATTGTGGAAACTACATTCATCAAAAATGTGTTGTTTCTTTTTTTAATTCTTCTATCCACATTAGGTTAGAACATTTTTTTCTAAACATTTTTTTAATATCACGATTAATTGATTTTCATTTTTCTATTTAATTAATTACATTCTCATTTTTAATTTCTTTTATTATAGTAATTTTATCCTCATCGCCAGTTCCATAATTGCGTATATAATATTGTAAACATGATTCATGATATATATTTTTAGTAGTCATAGACATTTTATTCTGAAATAAGAGATTTTTTTATAAATAAAGGATTATTACAAAAAAAAATAAAAATATTAACATATAATTTATAACAACTTCTCTAGTTTGTTTAAATATCTTTTACTCGGTTTAATATCATGTATTAATAATAGACTATAACTATTAGAAAAAATTTAAAGTCGAAAAAATAAAAATAATATTTAATAATATATTTTATTTAAAAAAATCTTTTAATTTATATCCATTAGGCGGGAAACGTTCGATTAAAATAAAAATAAATAGATCATTTGCAAGACTGCAAATCGTATCATTGATATTATACCTCCTATTACTATTCTTATCATTTGTTTTTTTAGCTTTTGTTTTATATCTCTTATCGCTTGTTCAACGTAGACATTAAATAAAGATGGTGACAGTGGATATCCTTGTCTTACTCTTTTTTTTATACTAGCAGCCTTTGATGTGGAGTAGATTTTAATTTCTGCCTCTTGATTTTTATATATTGCATGTATAATGTTTCTATCTTTAATATCTATTCCAACATTTTCCATTATGTTAAATAGTTATTTTCAATTGACATTATCGAAAGCTTTTTCTAAATCTACAAAAGTAATAAAGGTTTACTTTTGCCTATCTATTTGTTTTTCTAATATTATTCTTAAGCTTAGTATTGCTTCTCTGGTACCTTTGTTTTTTTTCGAAAACCATAATGATCGTAATCTAGCTGTTCTTCAATTCTGTTTCCGATTCTTTTACTTATAATTATTGTTAGGAGTTTAGAAGCATGTGATAGTAGGCTTAAGGTTCTGAAGTTATTGCATTGATCTGCGGATCTGCCCCTGCTTTTTTTCGGTAATAATACTAGTGTTCTTTTGTAAAAGTCTTTGGAACAGTCTCTGTGTTGTATTTATCATGTATTAATTTGAATAGTTCTTCTTTTGTTTTTGTGCCGGCGTATTGCAGTAACTCTGTGTTTACATTATCTGGTCCCGGTTCTTTATTTGCTTTTATAATTTTTAATGCATATTCGAATTTAATCTTAAAATATTTGTAGTCGTCATGTTTTCCTGTGGGTTTCCATTTGTTTGCATTTAGATCAATGACTCGGATTTATTATCTTCATATAGAGTTTCTACATATTCTTCCCATCGGTTAGCTATTTTTTCCTCTTCAATTAGTATATTTCCATCTTTGTCATTGATGTATGCACGTATTGTTTTTTTGACTCCGAAATATGTTTTTATTATTTTATATTAAGATTTATCCTGCATGTTATTCTTCATCATGGTCTCTAATACTTGCACCACAATGAAATCCGTTGTTCTTTTACACGTCTCGCTTCTCTATTTATCTTATTTTTCAGTGCTCTATATTTTCTTATACTATCTAGGTCATTTTTATTTTTAAGCGCACTTCTTTTTTGTATGTCGTTAATTATTTCTTCAGTTATCCAAATTTGTATGGGGTCTTGGTTTTTTCTTTCTAAGAAGTTTTCTGCTGCTAAGGTAATGAATTCTCATTTCAACAATTCTTTGTAGAAATTTCATTAATTTCAAGGTTGAGAGTGTTTTGACATTTGATTGGTTCATCATATTTATTTTGATATTTTTCCTGCTATTTTTGGTACTTTTAGTTTTTCTAAGATCCATTAAATTTGTGGTATTTCTTATTTGGCTTTTTATTTTCTTGAATTTTAGGTCACATTTCATCATTAAAAGATTAATGTCACTGTTAATGTCTACACCTAGATATACTTTGCACGAACTGACTTGATTTTTGAATCTATTTTTGACCATTCCTGAGCAGTATAAAATCTATTTGGTATTTTCCAAGATTTCCAGTCATCATCCAGGTGTATTGTTTTCTTTTATATTTGTTGATTAAAGTGTTAAAGATAACCAACTCATGTTGTCTGCAAAACTCCAATAGTCGGCCACCTCTGTCGTTCCTTTTCCTTAATCCATAATTTCCAACTTCTCTTCCATCTAATCCTCCTCCAATAACTAAATTAAAGTCACCTATTATAATGAGATTATCCATTTGTTTTGTTAGTATAAAAAGTTCTTTTATATCTTCATAAATTTTTTCAACTTCTCCGATGTTGTCATTTAATGTAGGCATATATAATTGTAATATTACCGTGTTATTTGGGTATGATATAATATTTCACCATTATTAATATATCAGAAATTGCGGCTTATCCGACAACAAAATGTATATTTATTTAACATTTGTAATATATTGTGTACTTGGTTCAAAAAAAATAAAATATTTTACATAAATATCGTAGTTAATAATCATATATAATTTATTAAAATAATAGTTAGGCAATAGGTGTATATTCAACAATGCAAGTCTAATTAATTTATACCAAAAATACTATAAAAAAATCAGTTAAATAACACATATGTTATTATTTTTTGTGTTTTAACGCGTTTGTCAACAAAATTATTGAAAGTATCTGGTTAGTGATATATATTTAAACTCATACATATACAAACACGTTAAAAAATTACGTTTTTTAAGTAAAAAAGTAATAAAATTAATAACACATACAAATCACTCTTCTGCAAATCGAGTTTGTTTTTTATTATATTAGTTTGGCCAATATTGTGCATTTACGAGTGAATTTAAAATGAGCATATTCCTTACAATACTCGTGCTTTGTATGGGTTCGTATGACATTTAACATAACATATTATTTTAATTATTTAATTAGATATCTATACTTGTTTGATGGATAATTCTAGAGATCAAATCGCACATACATTTTCTTTAATATTTATATGCAGTTGAATTTCAATGAATTTTTTCTTGAATTTTAGCTTATATACATTCAGTAACGAATCTAAGCGTTTGGGATTTTTTGACTAATCCTGACTCTACTAAAGAAGAAGATCTTACATTAATACAAACAATGGATAAAGACGGCTTGCAGTTTTTCTATCTCAATGAGTACGTAACATTATTAGTCCAAAGGTCAAACAACCAATCATTTTGAATTATATTTTTATATTTTTTAAAAATTTTATAATAGAATGATGATAATAAAAACATGATAACCATGTCTTGTATTGAATTAATAATGAATGTGTGTATACAGTGTTATGTACTACGGTAAGTTGTCTACGTATAGATTATAATTTTTTAATTCATAAGTATCACAATTAATGTTTCAACAGCCTTTCAGTATTGATTTTATTTATTATAGTAAATAAAATGTAATTGTATTTAAGTTCAATTTCAATAAATTTTTAGAACCATACATATATTATGATTTGCGATTTTATAACATATATTATGAATATAATATAGTATTATTGCGTCTCGTTGAATAATATTGATTCATATGTCCTCGTGGAAACGATAAATCTGATATATTAATTATATAGTAAATCTTTATTTAATACACTAAAGTTTGGTGAGCAGTGTTACGACCTCACTCTGAAATTATTACTAAGACAAGAGTGTGAGTTGTGTTACGACCTACCTCTAAGCATATTGGTTATCTCTAACCGTCTGATGAGATCTGGCTCGCCTTGCCCTTATAAATTATCTTCACACAATGAGAGTCGGCGGTTGAGGTGGTCACTCACGATGATACTTGCACCATCGATTCGTGATCAGTGTTCTAATAAGTGATAGCCCTTGACTACTCACAGCAGAGATGTTTACTGAGATGTACGTAGCATGTAGTCGTGTTTTAATTGCTTAATTAAATAATACAATGCTCACACCATCAGCCCTGGTCTTTCATTGTCGGTGTCATTCGCTACACAGATCGTTGTGTCGCCACTCTATGTGAATAAATGTGTTGTAAACTATCGATATTATTATATGATCCGTGAATAAATAAGTCTTACAATAAAGTATTAAATTTTATTATGGGGCCTGTAATATACATAATTGTCAGCAATATTACAGGGTCCGTAACAGTATTTCTATAACAATTTATTTTATTTTATTTTATTTTTATGATTAAATAGAAAACTCGGACATGATAAAAGAATACAAATGGATTTGAATAATGTATCTGCTATAGTTAACTATTGGATGAAAGGTTTACCGTTAAAAGTTACTGTTCACGGATGGCATGGATCGGAGAATGCTATCTATGGTGTATATGAAATCAACGATGGTAAAACAAAACAACTAATATTATTCTTATTATTAATTAATACATCTTGTTGTACAAAGTTGATCTCAAAAATAATATTTAATTCAATACCAAATTATTAGCATACATCGGCCTTGGAGGGTACAATATAATCACAGTGGATTGGAGTAGTTTTGCAAGTAATTCTGAATATGCATATTCTGCGGCCTTGGCCCTAACCGTTGGTACTGGGGTTGCCGTATTTTTGGAAAATGTGGTTAATCTAACGGGAATTTTACCAGCGGATATACATTTAATTGGCTATAATCTCGGAGCCCACGTTGTAGGAAGATGTGCTTATCGTTTTGGAATGTGGAAATTCGGCAGACTTACTGGTGAGCACATTAAATGTAGAAACATTAAAGTAACATACATGCATTAGCAGATTCAGGTTTTTAAGTAGGGTGCCAAGGTTTCAAGTCTCGTATTCTGTAAACTACATAATCATGAAGGTAAAACCTTTTTATTTCTTTAACATGAGTGTTCTTAGTTTAAAAGTTGGGAATTTTTAAAACTATTTATTTTTTTTGTTTTTAATTGTGTTTTTTCTGTTTAAATATAATAAATGTCTCGACAAAAATTTAAATTTTAACAAATATATTTAATAATAAAAAGAATATAAATTTTTTTTGTCACATTAACCAATCATTAACTCCATTTTCTACTTATTTTTCATTCGAAGTTTCCTCCAATATATATTATATAAATAGGTCACAAGCCAGGAGTTACAGCTGGTATATTGTAATTGTAGTCTATTTACCTCATTGGCTCATTGAGTATTTTTAAAATTCTTAGTGTTTCTCATGAAGTTTTAATTTAGAGATTTACAAATTTGATTAGAAAATGCTTAAAAAATAATTACTTATTCAATTTCGGATGGTACTTGAATTTTATGTATAAAATTTACAATTCATGATTGTTATAACTTATAATGATTGACACCGTTGACATAAAATGATAACAGTTGTACCTAGATTTAATTCATAAGTTTATAATAAATATTAGACTAGCGATATGTAATTGATAATTTATCATATTAATGTCAATTTATGATGTGTATTTTTAAATTTAATACAATGTAATATTCAATAGGATTAGATCCAATTAAGATTCTAAGAAATAACAAAGACATGAATGTAACAGCATTCAACATAGATTATGCCAAATTTGTCGACGTTATTCACACTTCAGGAGGAAAATTTGGTGACATGAATAATTTAGGTCACACTGACTTTTATCCCAATTCCGGAGAAGTTAGTCAACCGGGATGTTATGATTCCTTACTTCCATCTTTAGGTAAGGAACTTGTAAATCTGAAAATTTGATGCAAGTTAATTGGCATGAATTGTTTTATTACATAATATATATCAAAGCAAATATCAATAACATATGTAGTATTTTGGTCGTGTTAAACAATATATTAAAATAATTTCCACGATTTAAAATCAGGTAGATAACTTTATTATTAAAGCGATTTTCTACTCGAATCCTAAGGTATTGGAAATTTAAATAAAATGAATAAATACAATAGAACACTAATTTTATATTTTTTTTATATAAGCAAAGTAACGTCTATTAGCTTTTTCTTAAAGAATAATAATGATAGAAGATATTATCAAGGAAATCATGATTGATTGACATTAAATAAAGGCATAAAGCTGGGTAACTTACCAATTAATCATCCATTGTGCTAACATATTTTATTAAATTAGAATTACAGAAATGCAGCCAGCAAAGAGCATATGAATATTATAGAGACTCCGTGATACATAATAATTCTTTTATTGCGGTATACTGCGGTTCGTGGGAATTTTATGCGTTACATCGCTGTGATGACCCCATATTTCTTAGAATACCTATGGGACATAGCGCAAAGCCAAGGTAAATTGATGAAATATATTGATACAATTTTATAGTTTTTATTATTTATGATTGTTCTATTATCCACGCTCGTTTAATTTACTTTAATTTGTTATCCGTAAATCTGTTAAGTGTAAAAAGCATTTAACATATACCAATGTGTGATACACATAACAATAACCAATATTTAAAACAAACATTTTTTTTTTTTTTTTTTTTTATTAAACAACTATCCGCGGCGTCTATGGCCATTGGATGTAACAGTACATTATTATCTTAAGTATATTTACATATTACATTAATATTTAAAAGGTATACAAAGTAATTTAGTATTTAAAACAAGACAAGGTAGTATTAATTAGGAGAGAGTTTGAGTGATTAGTATTATTTACAATTTACAGTTTGTTTATAAGATTCGTTTGTTTGAGAAATTGTATGATCTTGTGTATATTGTTGGGGTCAGGGTTGAGTGCTTCGGCGAGGTGGTTGGATATTTGGTATAGCCTTCTTTCTTTGTCGTATACTTTGCATTCGGCTAGGATATGTTTCACAGTAAGGAGTGTTCCGCAACATGTGCAAACTGGGGGGTCTTCCTTCTTCATTAGGTGAGAGTGTGTAAGGTGGGTGTGACCAATTCTGAGACGGTTTATAGAGGTCTCTTGTTTTCTTGAGATGTTATCTTGGGAAGGATACGGTAGGCTGGATCTCTTGATTTCATTAAGCTTAGTTGACATTTCATTCCATTCCTTTTGACAGTGAAGTAATGTATCCTTTTCGATGGCCCTCTTTATGTCATTGAGGGAGAAAATGGGTAAAGAGAGAGAATTTGGGGATGAGTGAGCGAGTTTGGCGGCTGTATCTGCTAGTTCGTTGCCGTCTATGTTACAGTGGCCAGGGATCCAAGAGTATGTGATGTTTTTGTCCTGTTGTTTTGCTATAAAGTGGGTATTTTGGATTTTTCTGACGATATCAGACGGGGAATACAGATTTTGGAGGCTGGTAAGAGCGGAGAGGGAGTCACTGAATATTGTAATATTGCTATCATTTATTTCAGAAATGGTGAACTCGATAGCCTTGAGGATCGCCAGGGTTTCTGCTGTATATATCGAACATTTGTCTGAGAGTTTCCATTGTATTGTAGTTTCATCGCATATGATAGCCATCCCGACTCGCCCTTCGATGATGGAGGCATCTGTATATATATGAGTTTGTGGGTGGGCGCGTGAGCAAAGGTCTCTGAATGAATTCTTGAAAATGTGAGGACAGGTTGAGT
Organism: Melanaphis sacchari; assembly: GCF_002803265.2. Lineage (NCBI taxonomy): Eukaryota > Metazoa > Arthropoda > Insecta > Hemiptera > Aphididae > Melanaphis > Melanaphis sacchari. The sequence continues at coordinate 168,118 of NW_020270439.1, read as the reverse complement.
TTTTAGGGAATTGATGTAGGTCAATGTTAATATTCATGCTGAACTGCCATGGGGGGAATAGGGGTTTTTCATATGGGATTATATTTTCGAGGTCATATTTTATGTATGTGTGATTGAATATATGTTTAGGGTGATGAATTTGATTTTGGGGGGATCTAGATATTCTTGCTGCTAATTTGTGGGTTTGTTCTCTCCACCGTACTTCTAGGGAGGGGATTCCTGCAAACATTCTTTATGATGTTAATTTATATTTTATTTATTACAAGCGTAGTTTCAAAATATTTTAATGAATAATGTTCTTTTAATCATAAATAGAAAAGTCAAAAAAAAAAATGTATTATAATTAAAATTTGTATATTCCCTTTAAGTTAATATTTTTATGTAAGTGTATTTTTTTATCATTAACTGTTATCGTTTTTAGTCCTTTTACTATGGGAGCTTACTACATGTACACCAATGACAAAAGTCCTTTTCATGGGGAATGAATTAGTAAATCTGTAACCAATTTTGTGCTTTGTTTTCGAAGTGTCCAATCCCGACTGCACTTGTTTGCCTGCAATCATTCAACTGCGAGGGGACTCCGTGTCATCATCGGACGAGCTTGGCTAAACCAGGTGGTCGTCTTCTTTATTTTTTGTACACCATTTTTCTATATTTTCTTATATTATTGTACGTTTTATTATTATTATTATTATTATTATTATTATATTAGTATATTGATAACTATTCCCATAATGTCTTGTACTAGGTCCATTATTAAAATTATAATTATTAATATTATTTGGATTATTGTACAATATTCTTTATCGGTTTAAAAAACAAACATAATGAGATATATATTTTGGGTAACCCACTACGCTCCTGTGTGGCTGTGTACAACATAACATACGAGTCGATGCCGACAACCACCGAATCATTGTGGGATCGGTAACGGCGCAACACCTATCGACTAAAGTTCAAGTTAAAAACTGATGCCGAATGTCGGATACTTAAACCGCTTTAGAGTCTCAACGATATCTGTATATAACATTGTTAAACAAATGTAGTTTTTTTAATTTCTATGTGAAGAAATCTATTAAATAAGTCAAATCACTTGTATTTTCTTATTTAGTGTGTTCTTAAAAATAATTTTCCACAATGTTGATTTATAATGTTTTAATATACCACGTAATTGCTTACAATAATCATATTAATCACACATTATTTGAATATACCATATTCATATATTATAAATATCAAAAAATAATGCAAAATAATGACTTCAATAGATCACTAAAATTTCATATTATGAACAAAAATACAAAATAACACTGTTTTATAAAATCCAACTAAACATAGAGTTAATCACATTTATTAAATAATTTAAATCCTGTATAGTTATACATAACATTAAATATAATAAATTAACATTCGAAACTATAAATTACTTTAATGTTTATTAAACATTTTATTTACTCTTGACCAAATTTACAATTTTCATGACAGCTTATGAATGACTTTACATAATGTTTAGTATTGCATATTATTTACGAAAAATATTATAAAACCATCAACAGCAAAATATATTTTTACTTAAAAATTGTATTTTTTTGTGTGATCGGTACAAAAAAAATAAATAAAAATTAATCAGTATATGAAATGTATAGTCAAAAAATATATCCTTTGTTTTTATCAGTTACGTAATAAGTGTTATTAAACTACACAAATATAATTATTATGATTCATCTATGTGCAAACATGACAAACAAATTATTTTATACGAAAAAATACGTTTTTCGGTAAACAAAATTGTACAATAATTTAAATTAATGCTTTAAATAAATTTGAAATGTAATATAACAAAAATTTACATTTAAATAAAACTAAGAAAAGTATCGGTTTTCTGTAGTTAAATTTTGAAAATGTATATTGTTTTTATATTCAAACCCTTACTATTTAGACGTATATGTCCTATAAAGTTTCTTTTCAACCCACTGCCTAATATAATAAGTCCCTTTAAATAATGTCGGTGCTCGATGTTTTAACGTATTAATTCTATCCTGGGTTTTCGATTTTGATCCGTGATCGTGCTTGGTCATCTTTTGCCGTTTACGACGTTACATGCAGTCTTTTCTCTAACCTTTGTGTTGTGTTGCAACCGTTAGGTACTAATCTGTTAAGATTTGTCTGCATGTTATATTTTTATGAAACATCGAAGTTATGGAATGCACGCAACGATCCTCTCAGTATTCGCGCTTGTATTTTGCGCCACTTCGACCATGCACGTGATTCGGTGGTTCATTTCTACTCCAAACATCATGTAAGCAAATCAGCACTGCAGTTCCGCTACAATCAACCATGTTCAAGAAGAAGTGTCTAGAATAAGAGAGCGGTGATCCTCGTCTCACCATTTTTAGTTAATGATAAAATAACACGGGCTGTATCGTTTAATATATAAATGGAATTTAATATAATTAAATTGCCACTCAAGACGGTCTGCAGGACCTTGTAGCTGGCGTACGCCCTAGTAAGGACATTTAGCGCAAACAGTTGGTATATTATGTCCAAATGGTATTTTAACCTTTAAAATGTTATTTGATATGTTAGCTAGTAGATAATAAAATTTGTAGTATGACCAAAATATTTTATTAATTGATGTAATACTAAAAATTATATAATTATTAATTAATTTTATTATATATTATTAATTTTAAGTAATTATTAATTGGATTACAAATTCGAAGAATTCCAAACTAGTATTCAACGAGTTAAGCTATTTAAAATTAACCTTTAGAGTTGTTCTAAATTATTGTTGTTTTAATTTTAAGTTATTTAATTTTTTACCATTTAATTTTATTATATTTTGAAACGATAAAATATTTAACATTTCTAATTTATTTGTGGTTTTAGGTACAATTATTCACATTACGATTTGATGGGTTAAATCTTAACCCCCCCCCCCCCAAAAAAAAAAAAAAAAATGAAACAGTAAATTCCTCTAAAATTTTTGCTACTGTATTACACTTACGTAAATTCTGCTAAAAATATTTTTCTACCTTTTTCAAATTATGTTAACTCTCTTAACAACATTTTACAAAAAATATTAGAGCAACTAGCACAACCCATAAGACACATCGTGGATGTGATTCTATACTTATCCTCTAAAAATGTATGCATATTTAAATACATTTTTATTTTGTACTTGAAAAAAAAAATCATTATTATGCTAGATTCACTCAAATTATTATCATTGAATCGTTATTGATTATTTTTGATTGTGTAATAATGTGAAACATTACATGTGCTTGTTATTAATATATTAATACATGCAAGGTAGTAATTTTAATCAATTTAATGAAAGGAAATAAAAATAAGACTATAGGTTAGAGAGATAGTGGAAAAAGATAAAAGTATGAAAGGACTAGGATCTGATGACATAAAAGGAATAATAGCACAGGGATTAATATGCTTGCAAATATTTAATTAATATTATGAATGCATATATTGCACTTTTGATAAACCAATCGACATTTTTCAGTGTTCTTCAACCTACTTCTATATCATGTTTTTTTCTCAATCAGTTATCTCCTATCGATAATCTTCAATTATTATTTTAATAGAAACAAGATTCATTTGTACTCAGATATCATAGCTTTTAATTATATTTTCTTCTTTAGCGGTACGTTTATTTTTTACAAATTAAATGAATTTGTCAAAAATCTTTTTTCTAGTGTATTTTAAAAGCGTTTTTTGTGCAGATATCTAAACGTTTATTTTCTCTATCATCTAAGTTATAATATTTTATGTGCTTGTGCACTAAGTAAGTCGTCATCACTCTTAAAAATTTGAGTATTAATAATTCAAAATTTTTGAATTAAGCTTCTGAAAATATATATTTCATGTCGCTGCATATATTTTTGTTTTTTATTTTTTATTGAAATATAATGAAAACGTGTTTCCGAATTCGTCAACTACTATAATTGTTGTAAATTGTAAACCGTATTCATCGGTATAATGGATAATATTAATACATACTTTGAAATTTGAGTAGTGTTCGAACGCAGATATGCTTCTCGCTGTCGAGGCGGACAACCAGTTCCCATAAATTGGTGCTACTGCGAAAGTTCACGAAGTTGTCACCGCCGACGCGGTTGACTGTTACTTTGGATTCTTTGCTTTTTCTTTTCGACGTTCGGACTTGGCGAACTTTTTCCTCACGTACGTTGTTATACACTCTATGGATCACTTTTTTTATGTAATGTTTGTTATAAGATAACGTTAATATCTTTAATTGGTGGTCCGTTTGTATATGATTTATAATTAGTCATCATTTTGAGGTCAACTCTTACTTAAAATTGTGTTTTTTTTTTTTTAATTATAATGTTGTAATTGTGTCTATTAAATTACCTAACTACGCTCGTAGTTTAAATGAAGACATTCAGAAACAATATATAGACAAAATACAATTGGTAAATTTTTAAGATCCATACTTTTTGTTGAAAGACAACAGATTTAAACATAGTGCCTTTAACTACTTACCCTGGTATTTTTATCTACCTCGTTTCAACTAAAAATGCTTACACATTAGATGAATTTAAAGCGCACAAAAGTGTGGATGCATAATTTTTTTGTTAGTGGTTGGGTTTCAAATGTCGAATGGACAGTGGAAGATAACTATGTTCTTGTAGTTTCTGAAGTAAGTCGAGTATAAGAATGTGATTGTGTGTTGTACTTAAAAAGTATATAAAGATTGGAAAATTGGTTTTGCCTATGACATGTTACATAGGTAAATAAGTGGGTGGTTACAATATAATTGAAGTCTTACACCTTTTTTTACAAAATTATACCTATTTATTTATGCATATATTATTTTTTGGGAAGTAAGTATATTAGTGTATCGACTCAAAATGTCATGTATTATGTGTGTTAAAATACAACGGCGCCCCTGAGAGATTTCAATTGTTACTCGTAATGAGCCCATCGTCTCTACATTATTATAATTTTTGTTTAGGTAGCGCATTCTCAAATGTTAAATAACACTAGGTTACTGCCATGGGTTATAGTTTATGTTAATGGCAAGGTTGAAGCTGCCTATTGCTTATGTATGGCTGGATTAGGTTAATGTTGTTCACATGTAGGAACAGTCCTTTTTATTTGTAGCATGCAATTTAATATTAAAAGTACAAAATGCATTACAGATGTCTATGCATATTGTGCTGCACCATCTCATGACAGATCTATACCCAATAAAATAAGTAAAATAAACGTTAATTATCCAAAGAACATGGCTTATACACAACACAAATTGAAACCAAAATCTAGTAATATACAGAAGATACCTATAACACTTAATGGTTCAAATACGTTAAACTATTTTTTGAGAAAATTACAAACCATTAACAGTCAAACTAGTATTTTAAAAGTTGTAACTCCATTTAATTCAAAGTTTGTAAAAAATAATTTTCCAAAATGATTAATAATTTTTTTTAAAGACGAGTATGCCACATGAAGTAAATAAAATAAGTAGATATAAGTTCAAAATTAGATTTTTCTTTAAATGAAAACGATTTTTCTGCTATAAAAAAATCAACAAAACTACAATTAGAAGTGGCCTTTTACAGCTTCTAGAACCAAGGACATTTGCGCCTTTAAACCATATAATTCAAATATTAGTCTAATAAAAACAATAAACTACCAATCATAAAAAAAACGGTTTAAAAGAGCTGTTACGGAATGGGGTAAAATCGAAAAATTAAAAAAAAAGATCACATTAATTTTTCATTTACCATCTTTGGGCTAGTAATTAATCCAAATTTTCTATATATTTGTGCCAGTCCAGATGGAATAATAAATTGTGATTGTTATGGTAAATGCTGCGAAGCAATAAAATATGTTCCTATAGCTTATTTAAAGACAAAAATATAGGAATTATGATTTATTTAAATAGTGGAAAGTTAACTAAAAGTCATCAGTATTATTATCGGGTACAAATAGTAGGCATTTTAAATAATAGATAATGACGAATAAATTAACAAACAACAGATTAAATCAAAACTGAAAACGTAGCGATATAGCAATCTACGTGCAATAATAATATTCGTCGTTTGTTGGACCGCCAATTGGTGATAACACGTGATTAATAAGATAACGTAATAATTGTTCGAATATCGTCCAGTTGGTTATTCTTGGTCACTTGATCGCGAGGCATATAGGTATCCGATTTTTGCGTCAAACTCATTTCCTAGCGTGATCGCTGTTCTTGTGCTGAGTTTTAACACCCCGACCGACGTTTTGTTCGAGCGATTGTCACACCGACGACATCGACAATCCGTCGTGCAACCACTCGTTTCCGTGTGTTGGCCGACCGTTGTTAGTGCGTTTTTAATTGCGTCAATCATATGGTATGTCGTGAGGGCAAGACGTGTTACCGTCGGAAAATTCATTATACACATCGTCGTCATTCGTCGATCTGCAAACGGCCGTCGTTGTCGCTCGTGTCATCATCTCCGCCCTAGACGTAAACGTCATTTGGCGCGTTCGCCTCAAGTCACTGTCGGCTTACCAGCGTGGAGGAATCAAGTAGCGATTCGGTCTCATTTTTCTACGATCGTCGTCCGTCGTGTTACCATCGCTGTCGTAGCCATTGGTAACTTTTTATAATCGTCCTCATACGGGTGGAGCATTTGTTTTGTTACTATTAATATATATTATTGTATATATTTAAATTATTGTGTTAATTTCGGGCACACATCATTATAATTATTATTATTATTATTTATATCTAATTATGTTTGCGTTTATTGATGTGTAAACATCTATCGGTTCAACATCTAACAATGCTATCGGTTTGTAGTACGAACTTCTTGGGGAATCGAGCGTTAGGCGTAAGTCATGTATATGTGACTGCTTGAGTGTGTGTGTGAGGCTATTGCTCATGATATTCGTGCAGGCTACCTAACATACATAATAATATAATATAATATTTATATATATATATAATATTCTATATATTGAGATACGCAGATTATCTATAGAAATTTTATTATATTATTTGTTTATCGGAGTTACGACTAATACATATCAATTAACATCGGTTTCATGGAAGAAAACACACTTAAATATTATGATAAAGATACCAATCAACGCGCATTTTTTTTCCAACGATTGACATGAAAAAATTAAATTTGAATTTTTTGGAGTTACGCCGTTTGCTAAATAAGCTATATATAATATATCATAATTAATAATATATAATAAATAATAATAATTTATATAAATTATTTATAATAATAAAAAAATATATATAAATAAAAATAAAAAATTTAAATATAAATTTTAAAGAGAACGCGATCTTGTATGATTATTATTACCTTATTATAAAAAATTCCCACTCAAACCATGACATTATATTCCCCAATCAAAGTCGTACTGCAGCTAAGATGTTTACACATCATTCATGAGTACAAAGTCACTTACATAGGTTTTTTTATTATTATTTGGTGCGCATGGCGCTATAAAATTTCGTTATTGTTCACGTTAACCAGTGGGTAGCCTTACGTCATAATACATCGGGAGTATCGGGGCCGACAATAATCATTATATTGGTAGGAGCGGTCACGGCACAAGAAGAAAGTTTCAAAACGTTGAAGATTTGTAGATACTACTAATAGATACATTTTTTTAATCAGACTGTAATGTAAAACAGTATGTTCTTTATTGAAAATTCATTTGATTTATTCACATCAATAAACTCAGGTAAGTGCTGACGACCTTCATACGAATTAAAATATCTTTGAGTATTTCACAGATCCTTTTTAGTTATTAACGTTTGAACTTAATGTGTATAATGAACTTATGTCATCTAATATTTTTCCAGTGTAGCTCCTTCAGATAAAAACTGAATCATTGAATTTGGCCTTATTATAGCTGTGTAAGTAGCTAACTATTAAGACGAATATCTAAATATTATATAATTATAAATTATAATATTATCTACCTACCTTTAGATATCTCTAACGGAAATGACTTTTCGTTGAAATTCGTCTGACCATTTAAGCTCGCTATTACATTGTACAATGTACATTAATCAGTTTTGGTTTGTGTGGCTTAACAACTCAATGTCTAACATTTAAAAAGTGAGTTCTATTCGCATGACTTATACAATACATATAGATAAGTATACTATATATTAAACCTATAATTATTAGTAATCTCTTAAATGATTCCTGTTGAAGTTACAAGAGTCTACAAAGAAGTAGAAGTTATCTTGCTGATAGGATAGATCATCGTTTTTCTGATAACGGCTCTCAATGAATATACGTATTATATTGCACTGGTTGAATTCCGAATTTATTTTATGCAAGCTATGTTTTTCGAACAAAAAATAATAATAAAGATATCCGTTATAATTTTTTGAACGAAAAAAAAGTTGCCGATACCTATAATAATTCAAACAAAAAAAAACTTTGTGTAAGGCTAACTATAAATATATTTCATGCAAATTCGCACGAGAAATGCATATTATAAAATATTTCATTGTTAAAAAAAAAATACGTAAATAAGTTATTTATAGAAAAATATGATTTAGTGCATTATTACGACTTAACGAAAACACTGTCTATTCCAACATATTCCATTATGTTAAATAGTTATTTCCAATTGACAATATCGAAAGTTTTTTCTAAATCTACAAAAGCAATAAAGGTTTACTTTTGCCTATCTATTTGTTTTTCTAATGTTATTCTTAAGCTTAGTATTGCTTATCTGGTACCTTTGTTTTTTTCGAAAACCATATTGATCGTAATCTAGCTGTTCTTCAATTCTATATCAGATTCTTTAATAAATATTTTTTAGAGTTTAGAAGCATTTGATAGTAGGCTTATATTTCTACTAAATTCTTTATCTCTTTTCAACGATTCTATGTAGAAATTTTATTAATTTTAATGTTGAGGATTTTTTGACATTTGATTGGTTCGTCACCTCTATTTTGATATTTTTAGTTTTTCTAAATTCCATTTAAGATATTTCTTCTTTGGCTTTTTAATTTACTTGAATTTTAGGTCACATTTCATCATTAAGAGATTGTTGTCACTGTTATTGTCCACACCTAGGTATGCTTTGAACGAACTGACTTGAATTTTAAATCTATTTTTGATCATTTCTGACCAGCAAAAAATCTATTTGGTATTTTCCAAGATTTCCAGTCATCTTCCAGGTGTATTGTCTTCTTTTATGTTGGAGATTACCAAATCATGTTGTCTGTAAAACTCCAATAGTCGGTTACCTCTGTCATTCCTTTTCCTTAATCCATAATTTCCAACTTCTCTTCCATCTGATCCTTCACCAATGACTACATTAAAGTCACCTATTATAATGAGATTATCCTATTGTTTTGTTAGTTTTAAAAGTTCTTCTATATCTTCGTATATTTTTTCAAATTCTCCATTGTCGTCATTTAATGTAGATATATAAACGTGTAATATTACAGTGTCCTTTGGGTATGATCTTAATTTCACCATTATTAATATATCAGATATTGCGGCTTGTCCGATTACAAATTGAATATTTATTTAACTATGTAATTTGTTGGGGGCTCAATTCAAAAAAAAAAATATTTTACAGAAAGATTGTAGTTAATAATTAAATATAAGTTTTTTAAATAACAGTTAGAAAATAGGTGTATATTCAACATTGCAAGTCTAATTAATTTATACGACAAATACTATAGAAAAGTCAGTTAATTTGCACATATGTTATTATTTTGTGTGTTTTAACGCGTATTTCAACAATATTATTGAAAGTATTTGGTTAGTGATATTTATTTAAACTCATAGATATACAAACACGTTGAAAAAATCATTTTTTTTAGGTAAACAAAGTAATAAAATTATTAAAACATACAATCACTCTTCTGCGAATCGAGTTTGATTTTTATTATAACAGTTTGGCCAATATTGTGCATTTACGAGTGAATTTAAAATGAGCATATTCCTTACAATACTCGTGCTTTATATGGGTTTGTATGACATTTAGCATTACATATTATTTTAATGATTTCATTAGATATCAATACTTGTTTGAGGGATAATCCTAGAGATCAAACAGCACATACATTTTATCTAATATTTAAATGGAGTTGAGTTTACAAAGGATGTTTTTTTGAATTGTAGCTTCTATAAACTCAGTATCGAATCTAAGCGTTTGGGATTTTTTGACTAATCCTAGCTCTACTATAGAAGAAGACCTTACACTAATACAAACTTTGAATAAGGACGGCTTGCAGTTTTTCTATCTCAATCAGTATGTAACATTATTAGTCTATAGGTTAAATAAACTAATCATTTTGATTAATATTAGTATTATTTTTAAAAGTTTGAAAAAATAATGATGATAATAAAATATGATATATATGTCCTATTTTGTAATAATAATAAATGTGTGTATACTGTGTTATGTACTACGGTAAGTTGTCTACGTATAGATAATAATTGTTTTAATTTTTAAGTAACACAATTAATGTTTCGACAGCCTTTCAGTATTGATTTTATATTTAATAGTAAATAAAATGTAATTATATTTAAGTTCAATTATAATACATTTTTAGAAACTTGTATTATGATATGTTTTTTTAAAAATATATTATGAATTCATAGTATTATTGCGTCCCGATGAACAACACCGATTCCATATATCCACGTAGAAACGATAATACTAATATATTAAATATATAGTAAATTTATATTAAATTTAAAATAATATAAAAATACATAATTATTTGGTGAGTGGTTATATGACCTGACTCTGAAATAAATACTAAGCTATGAGTGTGAGTTTTGTTTACGACCTAACTCTAAGCGATAGGTTATACCTAGCCATCTGATGAGCTCTGGCTCATGTTGCCCTTATAAAATGTCCTCACACAATTAAATTCGACGGCGGATTTGGTCACTCACGATGACGCTTATACCATCGATTCACGATCAGTGTTCTAATAAGTGATGGCCCTTGACTGCTCGCAGTAGCGATGTTTTCTGAAAAGTACGTAGCATGTAGTCGTGTTTTAATTGCTTAATTAAATAATACAATGCTCACACCATCAGCCCTGGTCTTTCATTTTCGGTGTCATTCGCTACACAGATCGTTGTGTCGCCCATCTATGTGAATAAATGTGTTGTAAACTATCGATATTATTATATAATCCGTGAATAAATAAGTTTGCAATAAAATATTCAATATTATTACAGGGCCTATGATATAAATTATCAGCGATATTACATGGTCTGTAACAGTATTTCTATAACAATTCATTTTATTTTATTTTTATGATTAAATAGAAAACTCGGACATGATAAAAGAATACAAATGGATTTGAATAATGTATCTGCTATAGTTAACTATTGGATGAAAGGTTTACCGTTAAAAGTTACTGTTCATGGATGGCATGGATCGGAGAATGTTATCTATGGTGTATATGAAATCAACGATGGTAAAACAAAACAACTAATATTATTCTTATTATTAATTAATACATCTTGTTGTACAAAGCTGATCTCAAAAATAATATTTAATTCAATGCCAAATTATTAGCATACATCGGCCTTGGAGGGTTCAATATAATCACAGTGGATTGGAGTAGTTTTGCAAGTTACTCTGAATATGCATATTCTGCAGCCGTGGCCCTAACCGTTGGTACTGGGGTTGCCGTATTTTTGGAAAATGTGGTTAATCTAACAAAAATTTCACCAACGGATATACATTTAATTGGCTATAATCTCGGAGCCCACGTTGTAGGAAGATGTGCTTATCGTTTTCGATTGGGGAAAATCGGCAGAATTACTGGTGAGCACATTAAATGTAGAAACATTAACGTAACATACATGCATTGACAGATTCGGGTTTTTATGTAGGGTGCTGAAGTTTCAAGTCTCGTATTCTATAAACTCCATCATGACAGTAAAACCTTTTTTTTTCTTTACCATAAATGTGCTTAGTATTAAAAAAGTGGGCATTTTAAAAACTGATTTATTTATTTTTTTTTAAATTCTGTTTTTTGTGTTTAAATACAATTAATGTCTCGACAAAAAAATTAAATGTTATCAAATTCATTTAGTAGAAAAATTAAATAATATAAAAAATATTAATTTTTTTAAGGCACTTAACCCAATCTTTAACTCCACTTTCTACTTATTTTTCGTTGGAAGGTTTTCCACAATATACATTAAATAATTAGTTCACAGGCATAGGAGTAGCAGCTGGTATGTTGAACTTGTAGGTCTAAATTGATTTATTTATTGATATTATGTTTTTGAATTACCAATTCGACGAATTTATGCAAGTATTGAACAAGTGAAGGTAGCTATTTTAAGTAATCTATTGTGTTATTCGACGATATTGCAGCTTTAATCGTACTTGTTCCTTTTTTTTTATCTACCTTTATTATATTTTTAACTTAACATTTTCGTATGTTACTTGAATTTTAATATATAAAATTTACAATTCACGAGTGTTATAACTTATAACGATTGACACCATTGACATGAAATGATAACAGTCGTACCAAGATTTAATTCATAACTTTATAATAAATATTAGACTAGCAATATATATTTGATTATATATTATAATGATGTCCATTTATGAAGCGTATTTTTAAATTAAATACAATTTAATATTTATTAGGATTAGATCCAATCAAGATTCTAAGAAATAACAAAAACATCCATGTACCACCTTTGAACAGAGATAACGCCCAATTTGTCGACGTTATTCACACTTCAGGAGGGAAATTTGGTTACAATGGACCTTTAGGTCACGTTGACTTTTATCCCAATGAGGGAAAAGTTGGTCAACCGGGATGTCATGATTTATTGTCACCATTTTTAGGTAAGGAACTTGTAAATCTGAAAATTTGATGCAAGTTAATAGGTATGAATTGTATTTTTGATGTAATTTATATCCTAGCATATATTAATAATATATGTAGTATTTTGGTCGTGTAAAACAATATATTAAAATAAATTCCACGAATTAAAATCTGGTAGATTACCTTATTATTAAAGCGATTTTCTACTCGAATCCAAAGGTATTATTAATTTAAATATAATGAATAAACAGAATAAAATACTAATTTTATATTTTTTTCATATAAGCAAAGTAACGTCTTTTAGCTTTTTATTAAACAATAGTAATGATAGATGATATTATCAAGGAAATCATGATTGGTTGACATTAAATAATGGCATAAAGCTGGGTAACTGACCAATTAATCAGCCATTGTGCTAATATATTTTATTGAATTAGAATTACAGAAATGCAGCCAGCAAAGATCCTATGAATTTTATAGAGATTCTGTGAAATATAATAGTTCTTTAATTGGGACTAAATGTAACTTGTATGATGATTTTGTGTACCATCGCTGTGATAACAACGAAAAAATACCTATGGGACACAACGCAAAGCCAAGGTAAATTGATGATAATATATATTTGATACAATTTAATATTTGTTAATTATTATGAGTAAAAATTCAGTGTTGTACTGCTATCCACGTTTGATTAATTTATTTTGCTATTTGTTAATCTGTTAAGCATCACGGTTGCTAAAAGTGAAAAAAGCATTTTACATTTATCAATGTGTGATACACATAACAATAGCCAATTTGTAAAAGAAACATTCTTTATGTTATTAATTTATATTTTATTTATTACAAGCGTAGTGATAAAATATTTTAATGAATAATGTGCTATTGTTCATAAATAGAAAACTCGAAAAAAAACAATTTTTTATGATAAAAAATGGTATATACCCCTTAAATAAATGTTTTTATGTTAGTGTATATTTTGATCAACAACTGTTATCGTTTTTAGTACTTCTGGTGGAGGAACTTATTTCTTGGTCACCAATGACAAAAGTCCTTTTCATGTAATAAATTAGCAAGTCTGTAACCAATTTTGTGCTTTGTTTTCCTCGCGTCCAATTCCGACTGCCCTTGTTTTCTATAACATCATTCCAATTGTTCACCTGCGAGGGGATTCTATGTCATCATAGGACAAGTTTGGCTAAACCAGGTCGTCTTTTTTATTTTTTGTATTCTATTTTTCTGTATTTTCTTATATTATTGTACGTATTATTATATTATTATTATTATTATTATTATTTATATTATTTTTATTATTATTATTTTTTTCATTATTATATTAGTACATTGATAATTATTCCCGTGACGCCCTGTACTAGGTCTATTAATATAATTATAATTTTTAATATTATTTGGATTATTTTAAAATATTTTTTATTAGTTTTACATACGCACAGAACAAACGTAAAGGGATGTATCATTTAATCTATATCTTGGGTAACCCCCTCCACTCCTGTGTACATCATAACATAGGAGTCGTTGCCGAAAACCACCGATCACTGTATGATCGGTAACGGCGAACACCTAGCGACTAACGTTCAAGTTTAAAACTGATGCCGAATGTTGGATACTTAAACCGCTTTAGAGTTGCATCATTTGTTCACTGCGAGATTTGTGTTTATGATCTTTATAACTTGATGATATTATAATTGGAGGTTCTAGTATTTTTATAAAATCTGGATATTTCTTAACACAACAACGCCATTTTTTTTTCACCAGTTTTAACCAATGTACGTTCAAAATAATAATTATACATTTTATATAAAATTAATGAACGACTGCATTCACTAGTTATAAATTTAATTTCTGACATCTCTATACAAATGAATAAAAAAATAAATACGCTATATGTTAAATATCACACGAAACACAAATAATGTAATATATTTATTATAGATTTATTTATGTCAAGCAATGATGATGGTATATAATTGACTGAAAAGGAAAAATAGTTATCTTAAACTAATAAAAATAATCGATCGTCAAAACAATATTGGTAGTAATTCAATAAAATATATGATATACCAAAACTACTATATCGCTTTATACAGTATCTAAACGATTAAGATTAAATTTTAACTTCGTTCAGAATCTAAAAAAATACGGTTTATTCGATAGTTTAATATAGATTAAATTAATAATTATATCATTGTTATAATATTAAATCAATAAAATGCTTATTGATACTACAATGAGATATTTATTAATAAATAAAAACTAAGCAATATTGAAATAACTAATAAATTTTAGATTTTTCTAATAAATCTATAATACACTTTAGGTATTCAATCGACATTCCGTGTAGCATTTAGAGGAGTATATGGAAGTGTAATACACGGTAGCGAAATGTGTTTAGGGAAGTTTACGTAAGTTTAATAAGGTAGCAAAATGATTTTAGGGGAATTTACTATTTCATATTTTAGGGAAGTTGACATTTGCCTAGCCGGACTCGAGGGAACTAAGGCGATGCTTCATAGGATCGCTGAACGCTTTCCGCACTAAAACTCACTAGCCGGAAGAGTGACGGGATACTCCACGGAGCCTGGCCGCGGTAGCAGCTCATTACGATGTCTAAGTTAAGGTGGCGCTACGCGCAGATTTTCGGGGTGCCTGGCTCCAGGGAGCTTATCCTGGTCTTTCGCACGGATGAGGTAACTCCACGGTTTTATAGAGGATCAAAGGGTCTCCAGGATAAAATCCGGAAGCACTTATCAAACCCCGCAACACACGGAAACATGTTGTAAGAATTTGGTAGTTTGCTAGGCTACCAAAAGCTACCCACGACCAAAGGGGAACACTTCGGTCGTGACCTATGAGCCGCACCGCGTGTTAGCCCGAAGGCTAAGTCGGTGGAACTCATAGGCTTTGTACACGCAGTGGTGAATGAACACCAAAGATTTATTTAAAAAAAGGGAAAAGAAGACATAATATAAAAAAAAATATAAATTAAATAACAAAAGAAAGTTAGGGTAATCAGAGGTATTGTATTTTGCAATGATGCACAACGTGCAATAATAGATATTTGTGAATAATAATAATAATAATAATAATAAACTGGCAATTTCGAAAAAGATAATAATTGTTGCCTCATGGCAATTGTTACAAAAGAGTGTATTATTTGGGCACAGGCGTTTAACACATGATAACATACACAATAATGTTGGGACATGGCAGTCATGTGCGTATAATAAAAGTGGGACGGGAATTAGGTAAAGAATATATATATATTTGCTTTGGACTGAGCGAACCCACGGATCAGCCCACGAGGTTCGGCGGAACACATATTATTTTTATATTAAATTTTATTCGCCAACCATAGGGTTACCGTCCGGCATATCGCTAAGGACGGTAAGGATGGGAGGTAACAAAAAAAACTGCGCCAGGCGCAACAGTTGACACATCTTAAAAAGTTATCCTAACGCAAATAAAAAGGAATATGGGGGGGGTGGATTTTAATATATTACAATATTTTTGATGGACGACGAGGCTGCTGACGGTTGACCGACGGCTGCGATGGGCTGGCCAGATGGCCGTCGACACACACGCGGTCGACATGGCCCGTCTGCATCGGTCAGTGGCTGAAAGTTGCTTCGCCCGACATCGAGCCCGTGGTGACGTTTAGCACATCATGGCGTAGACACAGCGATGTTGTAGAAAGAAAAACGAACTTCGCCGGGTATACATGTGTTTGTGTGGACACGTGGTTTGGACAGCTGAATTAACGGTGAGGCTGGGCGCACGAAAAAGAGCCACGACCGGTTCAAATGGCGGTGGAAAAAGTAGTCCGATGGAGCTGGCTGGACGGTGGCCGGTGTTGATAGTTGAGATGTTGAGGTGGGGAAGTGCAGGGTAGGTGTATTGCGGGACTTTTACAATAATGTGGAATTTTGATAACTGTACTGCGGCGAGTGCACCGACGGACGCGACAAAAACGCTGGAGGTGACGGGAGGCGGGCAACCGCGGCACGTCGACGACGAACACTGCACGAGGACGGGGGGGACGGGGGACATTTATTGCATAGCACTGCGGTCATTTCTTCATTAGCGCGCGATATTCATAACAATATATGGATAAGGTATGTTTGTTAATGGTACTATAGGTACAGGTATGTTTATGACATTGATAATATTACTGCAAAAAATGCTGTGACGTTACAATGTTAATTAATACTATTCACCATACGTAATGATTAATATTACATATTATTAACAAAAAACAATATAACAGTCTAGATAACAAAATGCATATTTATTTAACGTTTGTAATTTATTGGGTGCTCAGTTCAAAAAATAAAATATTTTACATAAATATCGTAGTTCATAATTATATATAATTTTTAAAATAATGTTTAGGTAATAGGTGCTTATTAAACAATGCGAGACTAATCAATTTATATGACAAAAACCACAGAAAAATCAGTTAAATTGCACATATGTTATTATCTTGTGTGTTTTAATGCGTTTTTCAACAAAATTATTGAAAGTATCTGGTTAGTGATATTTATTTAAACTCATACATATACAAGCACATTGAACAAATCATTTTTTTTAGGTAAACAAAGTAATAAATTTAATAAAACATAAAAATTACTCTTCTGCGAATCGAGTTTGATTTTTATTATAACAGTTTGGCCAATATTGTGCATTTACGAGTGAATTTAAAATGAGCATATTCCTTACAATACTCGTGCTTTGTATGGGTTTGTATGACTTTTAACAAATCATATTATTTTAATTATTTAATTAGATATCTATACTTGTTTGAGGTATAATTCTAGAGATCAAACAGCACATACATTTTATTTACTATTTAAATGCAATTGAGTTTACAAAGGATTCTTTTTGAATTTTAGCTTCTATACACTCAGTATTGAATCTAAGCGTTTGGGATTTTTTGACTAATCCTAACTCTACTATAGAAGAAGACCTTACACTAATACAAACTTTGAATAAAGATGGCTTGCAGTTTTTCTATCTCAATCAGTATGTAACATTATTAGTCTATAGGTTAAATAAACTAATCATTTTGATTAATATTAGTATTATTTTTAAAAGTTTGAAAAAATAATGATGATAATAAAATATGATATATATGTCCTATTTTGTATTAATAATAAATGTGTGTATACTGTGTTATGTACTACGGTAAGTTGTCTACGTATAGATTATAATTGTTTTAATTTATAAGTAACACAATTAATGTTTCAACAGCCTTTCAGTATTGATTTTATATTTAATAGTAAATAAAATGTAATTGTATTTAAGATTAATTATATTACATTTTTAGAACCTTGTATTATAAATTTGTTTTTTTAAAATAAATATTATGAACATAATATAGTATTATTGCGTCTCGTTGAATAACGTTGATTCATATATCCACGTAGAAACGATAACACTGATATATTAAATATATAAAAAATCTTTATTCAATACACTAATGTTTAGTGAGCGGTGTTACGACTTCACTCTGAAATTATTACTAAGACAAGAGTGTGAGTTGTGTTACGACCTACCTCTAAGCATATTGGTTATCCCTAACCGTCTGATGAGATCTGGCTCGCCTTGCCCTTATAAATTATCTTCACACAATGAGAGTCGGCGGTTGAGGTGGTCACTCACGATGATACTTGCACCATCGATTCGTGATCAGTGTTCTAATAAGTGATAGCCCTTGACTACTCACAGCAGAGATGTTTACTGAGATGTACGTAGCATGTAGTCGTGTTTTAATTGCTTAATTAAATAATACAATGCTCACACCGATAGCCATGGTTTTTCATTATCATTCATTTTATTTTATTTTTATGATTAAATAGAGAACTCGGACATGATAGAAGAATACAAATGGATTTGAATAATGTATCTGCTATAGTTAACTATTGGATGAAAGGTTTACCGTTAAAAGTTACTGTTCATGGGTGGCATGGATCGGAGAATGCTATCTATGGTGTATATGAAATCAACGACGGTATAATAAAATAAATAATATTATTCTAATTACTAATTAATACATCTTATTGTACAACGCTGATCTCAAAAATAATATTTAATTCAATGCCAAAATATTAGCATACATCGGCCTTGGAGGGTTCAATATAATCACAGTGGATTGGAGTAGTTTTGCAAGTAATTCTGAATATGCATATTCTGCAGCTGTGGCTTTAACCGTTGGTACTGGAGTTGCCGTATTTTTGGAAAATGTGGTTAATTTAACGAAAATTTCACCAACAGATATACATTTAATAGGCTATAATCTCGGAGCCCACGTTGTAGGAAGATGTGGTTATCGTTTTCGATTGGGAAAAATCGGCAGAATTACTGGTGAGCACATTAAATGTAGAAATTTTATGTAGGGTGCTGAGGTTTCAAATCTCGTATTCTGTAAACTCATAATGACTGCAAAGATATCATGAATGTACTTAATTATTAAAAAAGTGGGCATTTTAAAAACTGATTTATTTATTTTTTTTTAATTCCGTTTTTTGTGTTTAAATACAATTAATGTCTCAACAAAAAATTAAATTTTATCAAATTTATTTATTATAAGAATTAAATAATATAAAAAATATTAATGTTTTTAAGCACTTAAACCAATCTTTAACTCCACTTTCTACTTATTTTATGTTCGAAAGTTTCCCTCAATATATATTAAATCGTTAGGTCACATGCACAGGAGTAGCAGCAGATATGTTGAACTTGTAGGTCTAAATTGATTTATTTATTGATATAATGTTTTTGAATTACCAATTCGACGAATGTATGCAAGTATTCAACAAGTGAAGGTAGCTATTTCAAGTAATCCATTGTGTCATTTGACGTATTAGAGCTTTAATCGTACTTGTTCGTTTTTTATATCTAACTGTATTATACTTTTAACTTAACCTTATTTTATTTCATAATCAGCATAATTAAAAATATTTCTTTTTTTTTGTTTGTTCACTTGTATTTTTAGTAAAATTCTGCACAGGATTTGATTTATTGACACTAAAATTAGTTTACCTCATTGGCTTATTGATTGTTTTAAAAATTCTAAATGTGTCTTAAAAAGTTTTAATTTAGTGATTTACAAATTTTATTAGCAAATGCTAAAAAATTAATTATTCAATCATTTTTGTATGTTCATTGAATTTAAATATATAAAATTTTAAATTCACAACTGTTATAACTAATAACCATTGACACCATTGACATAAAATGATAACAGTTTTACCTAGATTTAATTCATAAGCTTATAATAAATAATAGACTAGTGATATATATTAGATTATATATCATAATAATGTCCATTTTTGATGTGTGTTTCTAAATTAAATACAATGTAATATTCATTAGGATTAGATCCAATCAAAATTCTAAGAAATAACAAAGACATCCATGTACCACCTTTGAGAAAAGATGATGCCCAATTTGTCGACGTCATTCACACTTCAGGAGGGAAATTTGGTTACATTGGAATGTTAGGTCACATTGACTTTTATCCCAATGACGGAAGAGTTAGTCAACCGGGATGTCATGATTCCATGCTTCCATTTTTAGGTAAAGAACTTGTAAATCTGAAAATTTGATGGAGGTTAATTGGTATGAATTTTATTTTTGATGAAATTCATATCCAATCAGATATCAATAATATATGTAGTATTTTGGTCGTGTTAAACAATATATTAAAATAAATTCCACGGATTAAAATCAGGTGGATTACCTTTTTATTAAAGCTTTCTTCTACTCGAATCCAAAGGTTTTGTAAACTTAAATATAATGAATAAAAACAATAGAACACTTATTTTATATTTTTATATATAAGAAAATTAACTCTGTTTAGATTTTCCTTTAACATTATTAATGATAGAAGATATTATCATGGAATTTATATTTCATGATTGGTTGATATTTCATAAAGACTTATAGCTGGGTAACTGATCAATTAATCAGTCATTTTGCTAATATATTATATTGAATTAGAATTACAGAAATGCAGCCAGCAAAGAGCATATGAATTATATAGAGACTTCCTGAAATATAACAGTTCTTTCATTGGGACCTTCTGTGATTCGTATGAGAATTATATGTTCAAGCACTGTGAAGACCAAGAAAAAATACCTATGGGACACTACGCAAATCTAACGTAAATTGATGATTTATATTTGATACAATTTAATAATTGTTATTTTTATGAGTAACAGTTCAGTGTTGTACTGATTTCCATGCTCCTTTAATTTAATTTAATTTGTTATTCGTAAATCTTTTAAGCATCGCGATTACTAAAAAGTGAAAAAAGTATTTAACATATTTTATCAATGTGTGACAAAAAGATTCTTTATGATATTAATTTATATTTTTTTATTACAAGCGTAGTGACAAAACATTTTAATGAATAATGTGCTTTTAATCATAAATAGAAAAGTCGAAAAAAAAAAATTTTTATGATTAAAATTTGTATATTCTCCTTAAGTTAATATTTTTATGTAAGTGTATTTTTTTGATCATTAACTGTTATCGTTCTTAGTATTTTTGGTGGAGGATCTTATTACTTGAGCACCAATGACAAAAGTCCTTTTCATGGAATAAACTAGCAAATCTGTAACCAATTTTGTGCTTTGTTATCCTCGCGTTTAATACCTACTGCCCTTGTTTGCTGTAACATCGTACCAACCGTTCACCTGCGAGGGGACTCCGTGTCATCATAGGACAAGTTTGGCTAAACCAAGTCGTCTTCTTTATTTTCTGTATTTTATTTTTCTATATTTTCTTATATTATTGTACGTATTAATATTATTATTATTATTATTATTATATTAATACATTATAATTATTCCCGTGACGCCCTGTACTAGGTCCATTATTATAATTATAATTATTAATATTATTTGGATTATTGTAAAATTTTTTTTATCGGTGTTACATATTCGCAGGACAAACATAACGGGATATATATTTATTATATATTTTTGGTAACTCACTTCGCTCCTGTGTACATAACATCTGAGTTGTTGCCGACAACCACCGATCATTATAGGATCGGTAACAGCGCAACACCTATCGAATAACGTTCAAGTTTAAAACTGATACTGAATGTCAGACACTTAAACTGCTTTAGAGTCTCAACGATTTCTGCATTTAACATTGTTCAAAAAATGTAGTTTTTATTATTTGTATGTGAAGAAATCCTAAATCAGTCAAATCACATGTATTTTTTATTTAGTGTGTTCTTAGAAATAATTGTACACAATGATTGTTTATGTCGTTATAATATACCATATGATTGCTTACAATAGTCATTAAAATCACAAACTATTTGAATATACTATATTTATATATAGACATAAAAAAATAATGCCTTCAATAGATCACTAAAATTTCATATTATGAACAAAAATACAAAATAAACTGTTTCATAAAATACAACTATGATATAGGTTGAAGTACTATACTTATATTTATTCTGATAACAATATGTATTGTGTTTAATCAGATAGATATCAAGTAAAGAACATAAACATATAGTCAATCACATTTATTAAATAATTTAAATCCTGTAGAATTTTACATGACATTTAATATAAGAAATTAACATTCGAAACTATGAATTACTTTAATGTTTATTAAACATTTTATTTACTTTTGAACTAATTTACAATATTCATGAAAGATTATGAATGACTTTACATGATGTTTATTATTGCATATTAATATCAAAAAATGTTATAAAAACAGCAACTTAAAAATGTATATTTACTTAAAAATCGTATTTTTTTGTGTGCTAGGAATAAAAAAAAAAAAATATAAATTAATGAATATATGAAAGTTATAGTCAAATAATATATGCTTTGTTTTTATTAATTACGTAATAGGTCTTATTAATCTATAGAACTATAATTAATTAAATTTATACAACAATAATCCAGCCAAAGAAAAATTGCATTAGTTTAGGTATTGCACATGGATATGTTATTATTTAATGTGTTTTTCAACAAAACTATTGAAGGTAGCTGACTATAATAATATGTAATTATTATGATTCACCCATGTGGCTTACATGACAAAAAAATTAGTTTATCTGAAAAAATATTTTTTTCGGTGAACTAAATTGTACAATAAATAAAACATGAAAATTATTCGCTTTTCTATCAATAACATCCACCATATAATGCTCATGCTTTTTTTTATCCATATAATTAAGGGTTAATATGACGTTTTGCACAATGTAGTATTTTATAATTATTTAATCAGATGTTTATACCTCTTTAATGGATAATTCTAGAGATCAAATTGCAAATACATAATATGTCATATAACATAATAATATTTAAACACAGTTCAGTTTTTCAAAAGATTCTATTTTGATTTTAGTTTCTCTAGAAGCTGTAAACCTAGAAAAGGGAAATACTGCAACAAATGTTAATACTTCTATGCCTACCAATTATGTTGCACTTCTTATGTATATCAATAAAATAATCTTGTAGTTTTTATAAGAAGAGTCCACGTTAGTCAATGGTCTAGAGTAAGGCCGAGTTATTTGTATTTAGAATTGAAATTAATGCTTTAAAATAAATTTGAAATGTAACATAACAAAAATTAACATTTAACTAAAAGTAAGAAAAGTATCGGTTCACTAGTGTTTAATTTTAAAAATGTATATTGTTTTTATATTTAAACCCTTACTATTTGGACGTATATGTCCGAAAAAATCCCTTTTCAACCCAGTGCTTACTATAATAGAAAGGACTATCATATGAAAGGACTAGGATCTGATGACATAAAAGAAATAATAATACAGGCATTAATATGCTTGCAAATATTTAATTAATATTATGAATGCATATATTGCACTTTTGATAAACCAATTGACATTTTTCGGTGTTCTTCATTTGTAATGTGTATTACCTACTTCTATATCATGATTTTTCTCAATCAGTTATCTTCTATCGATAATCATCAATTATTCTTTTAATAGTTTCAGGATTCATTTGTACTCAGATATCATAGCTTTTAATTATATTTTCTTCTTTAGCGGTACATTTGGTTTTTACGAATTTAATGAATTTGTCAAAAATTTTATTTCTAGTGAATTTTAAAAGCGTATTTATGCAGATATCTAAACTTTTATTTTCCCTACCATCTAAGTAATAATGTTTTAGGCACTTGTGCACTAACTCCAAGTACGTGTCTGCAATGTTAATAATTACATATTTTTGGTAACAATATGCCCATTAGTTATATAAACAGTTATAACCCTTGGACTATTCACCAAATTGAATAGTATTAACGTCGTCCATTATATTAGCTATATATTCATTTAAAAATTCGATAAAAATAATTTAATTTATCTTTTGATGCATCGCTTTTATTGATTTATGAATTAAAAATGTGGACCACATGCCAAGCATACAATAGTTGACGTTATACATGTAATATTACTTGTTTCTAAGCGTTGTAGTACGTCAAGTCGTCATCACTTTTAAAAATTTGAGTACTAATAATTCAAATATATCATAATAATGTCCATTAATGATGTGTGTTTTTAAATTAAATACAATATAATATTCAATTGGATGAGATCCGATCAAGGTTCTAAGAAATAACAAAAACATCCATGTACCACCTTTGAGCAAAGATGATGCCCAATTTGTCGACATTATTCACACTTCAGGAGGGAAATTTGATTACATTGGAGCTTTAGGCCGGGATGTCATGATTTCGGGTATTCATTTTTAGGTAAGGAAATTGTAAATCTGAAAATTTGATGGAAGTTAATTGGTATGAATTGTATTTTTGATGTAATTCATCTTCTAGCAGAGATCAATAACATATTATGTAGGTAGTATCTTTGTTGTCTTAAACAATATATTAAATTCCACGAATTAAAATCAAGTAGATTACTTAACTATTAAAGCGATCTTCTACTCGAATCCAAAGGTATTGTAAATTTAAATATAATTAATAAACTCAATAGAACACTAATTTTATATATTTTTTTTATAAGCAAAGTAACGCCGTTTAGCTTAAACATCCTTAAACATTAGTAATGATAGAAGATATTATCATGGAAATTATTTTTCATGATTGATTGACATTGAATAAAGGCATATAACTAGGTAATAATCAATTAATTAGCCATTGTGCTAATATATTATATTGAATTAGAATTACAGAAATGCAGCCAGCAAAGAGCATATGAATTATATAAAGACTTCATTAAATATAATAATTCTTTTATTGAGACATTCTATAACTCGTATGAGCATTATAAGTTCAAGCGCTGTGAAAACCAAATTAAAATACCTATGAGGCACGACGCATATCCATGGTAAATTGATGATATATATTTGACAATTTTTATAGTTGTTAATAATTAAGAGTAACAGTTCAGTGTTGTAGTGATAACAACGCTCGTTTAATTTAATATAATTTGTTATTTGTAAGCTTGTTAAGCATCACGGTTACTAAAAAGTGAAAAAAGCATTTAACATACATCAATCTGTAATACATATAATAATAGCCAATTTGTAAGACAAACATTCTTTATAATATTAATTTATATTTTTTTTATTAAAAACGTAGTGACAAAATATTTTAATGAATAATGTGCTATTGTTCATAAATAGAAAACTCGAAAAAATCAATTTATTATGATTAAAAATGGTATATTCCCCTTAAGTTAATGTTTTTATGTAAGTGTATTTTTTTGATCAACAGCTATTATAATTTTTAGTCCTTTTGGTTTTGGAAATTTTTTCTTGAGTACCAATGACAAAAGTCCTTTTCATGGAATAAATTAGTAAGTCTGCAACCAATTTGTGCTTTGTTTTCCTCGCATCCAATCCCGACTGCCCTTATTTGCTGTAACATCGTGCCCACCGTTTACTTTCGAGAGGACTCCGTGTCATTATCGGACAAGTTTGCCTAAACTAAGTCGTCTTCTTTATGTTTTGTATACCATTTTTCTATATTTTCTTATATTATTATTATAAGTAAACTCAAGTATGGATAAGTCTATAATAGGTATCCACCTAATAAATATGTATATGGTAGTATTAATTTTTACAGAAATAAAATACTCAGTTAAAGTATTATTAAATTATCTACGTTACCAATTCAAATATATTTAATAATATACGAGCATGTACTTTTGTTTATAAAAATATACAATTTAATGATTAGATTTAATATTCAAATAAAATTAAGAGATTTTTTAAATAGTACACACAAATACAATAAACTTGTTATTATTAGATTTCAAAGGTTGACATTAAAAAAATACCAATATTAGCAATATAATATTAATTAATAACAGTATAAAAATTTTAGTTTTATAAAACACAGGTGTTGTTTTAATGTAAATATTCTTACTTATATGATTAATAATTGATAACGCCTTTTTAACCATTTAATGACCTAAATAATTACGTGTTGTGACCAAATAAGTTCGCATACATTTGAAGACTAGTATTTTCTGCATTACATATTGATCCATGGTTATGGTGCTATGTTTTTCAATATAATTTTTATTTTATTGAATATTGATACTTATGTATAATGATATTATATTTTCAGTAAAAGCATGGTGCGCGACATTATGCGCATTACTATTACCGATTCTCGAGGCGAATTCAACACAAATACATTATGTATATTTTGTTCTCAATATTACTATTATTAAATTGTTTTGACATATAAATTAAAAACACGCGCGATATTTACCTACGCGACGGTACGCAACATATTATGTGTGCCACAACGCATGTATGCACGCATGTGTTCAAGATGGTCCGTCTCAGATAAGAAATAAATAAAAAATTAATATATAAAATAACGTAATGATAAATTTAAAAAAATATCGAGAAATATTAAAAAAGACTAACCGCAACCCGAGCGAACAATGCGTGCGTTTAGCATACCCATATCGTACGCATAGGTTTGGTTACATATATACATATATACACGGTGTATATACCTTATATGAGTTTAATATACGCAAAGACGCGCGGTCATGTCGAAACACCTCTCTTTTTATTATTTTACGTATGCGTCTCACGATAATATACGTTTACTCGGATGACTACTGAGATTTTAATACCTAATACACACGCACACAAGCTCACACGTACGCGTATGAACACACACGCTCCAACTAGCAAGGGAGTGAAGAGCCGAACGCAGTGCATGTTTATTATATGATAATGCACTAACGATTTTTTATTGCAAAACGTATAAAACGTTTTATATTATCATACCCGGTTAAATGCGGTCGCGGGAAGACCCGCCGCCGGATATTTCACCCTCTCACCCCCTCACAGTTTTCATTCAGCCCCAACTATCCGGCCGTTTTAAACCCCTTTTTAACGAATAAGGTTAAACGTTAAATAGGTAACATACACATACTATAATAGTTATTAAGTAACTTGTGTAAACATTTTTCTCACTCGTTTGGATTTTAGTTGAAAAAATGTCTTTAGACATGAAAAAAAAACAAAAATTAAAAACACACATATTCTTAAAATAAATACACTAATCATTTTACACAGAATCTAAAACTAAATTTCAAACGAGTAGTTAATATAAGTTGTAAGTATTTTTTTAAGTTTAGGTGATCAGAGTGCGTAGTATGGTAGTGCACACAGAAATATCTCACAAACTGTTAATAAGCGGAGTACCTAAACGGCTAAACAAAAGTGGTATTGTTTAAATTTTGCTAATGTACATTTTTAATAATTATAGTTTGTATTTATAATGATTTATGTATGTTCAAAATTAAATTTGTATACATTGAAATTTACGGAAGCTTATAGAATTAAAATAATGCACTCTGTCATTCGAAAAAGTAAAAAAATAAAAAGTATAACTTAAAAAACTAAATATTTAATGGTATAAAATTATTTAAAGAAAAAAATCTCTAAAAAGGTAGGTATTATTATCTTTTGAAGTAACGATGTGGATTTATCGTTAAAAATATCTTCCACCATATTAATATTGAAAATACGTATACGATGAGAGTAGTGTATATGTCTTACGAATACCTATAGGGATGATAATGATGATATACCGATATACGTAATAAGTATTCTGTATTAGCATTATTACAATAATAAAACGTTATTACGGATTAGGCGAGAAACACAACAATTTTTCTATTATTTGAAATAATATTAAATCAAATACAGCCGTAATTTTATAGAAGTGACATGTCGGTCGTTTTTAATAATTGATACTTAATAATATTATCGATTAATAATTAGTCTCATAGTTTACATATTATCTAATAATAAAATAAACAGTATTATTTTTATAATACATAGAAAAGTTATTAATCATTATTAGTACCTTTATATAATACCTAACATAACGGTAGACATAAAGATTAGAGATAATATATTAATATATTACTCGTAAACGATATACCATAAAGTGGCCAGCAGTTTATCACATAATATTATGTTATACACTGAATATAACATAATAATATTAATATATAAGTCGATAATTTTACGTAATTATAGCAATTATAAAAAAAAAAAATAGTACGGAAAAAGTATTTGGCAAGCGCGTGGGATGATACCGTATCGGCTCCCGCTAGACGTTAATGAGTCCATATCGGCTCCGAGTCATTATTCCTTGCCATTCGTTGATTGGCCGTATTGCATCCGGTTTTTTAATTTTTTACTTTTTAATTTTACATTATTTTTAAAACTCCAAAAAAAAATTTATGTCAACACAATTTTTAACCATGCCTACAGAGAATTTCTTCTCACCGTAGCCAGTCCTTAGCCTGTAAATGGGAAGGAAAATGTTGATTGGGAGCCGATACGTCCATACCACTGGCATTGGATCGGAGCCGAAACGGACAAACGGGAGCCGATGCGAATACTTCCAGCGCGTGACACAGACACGATGATAAATCATTAAACATTAAATACGGTTTGGCCATAATATTGTTAACTTATGAACTGGAATGCCTATAATTCGAATTTTTTAGTGTTACCTTTCTTTTTCTTACATATTCCATCTATTTTAAAATATTTAACAAACTTCCAAAAAATAATTATTTCGCTATTGTGTATTCATACAGTTTATATTAAGGAATTTATAGTCTTAAACATTAAATTATACTATCAAAAATAATGCTAAATACGAGTATTAACAATTAATTATATTATAAGTATTTGTCTTATTATAATATATCATGTTATTTTTATTTTATATATGTATTTACAATATAATATTTAACAATAGATTTGAAATATGATTTCTAACAATAATAAATTATTATTCGACGAAGAGCATTATCATCTATATATTTCAATGAGATAAATACTTGCAAATCATTCTTGTTTGATGAATGAATTAATAACTATTATGAATATCATAGCAAGTGTTTGTATTTATCAATAAATTACGAATAAAAATATGTTATGTTGGGTACTTAAAACACTCTTAGTGTACAATCTAGTCACAC
The DNA here is from genome assembly GCF_002803265.2 of Melanaphis sacchari. Classification (NCBI taxonomy): domain Eukaryota; kingdom Metazoa; phylum Arthropoda; class Insecta; order Hemiptera; family Aphididae; genus Melanaphis; species Melanaphis sacchari. The sequence goes on along the minus strand of NW_020270439.1, from coordinate 138,770 downwards.
ATACTTTATGAGATTTTGTAATTCACAGAAGACTATTTTTGCTATTGATTTTTGACAAATTGATGTGTTTAAAGTTTGCATGGTTTGCAAGAAACTTGTTTGATATAAAATTGAAATCGATATTATACTAATTAACTGTAGCATTAATATTATTAACGATGCTGTATATTGTATAATCAAGAGCCTACCTCTCTCTATATACACTGCTTTGAATAATTATAAATACTCGACATGGTGTAGTTTATAAGGCATTTTTTCACATCACTTAATTGATAATCCAGTGTCGGTTAAACGTTAAGTTCGATTATAACATGTGTAATTGTAATGTCAACAAAATTGAAAATATTACACAGTACACGTCATAATAATATTATTATTTAGTATCTATTCGCAGATTCTCTATTAGATAGTTATATTAAGTTCTCGATAATGTCAGAAGTGTATATAATATTAATTATTATTAATAATAATGGATAGGTTTTATACGTTGAACGTAAATCACCGAATAAACATTCAAATGTCATATCACCGTTATACGCATGGTGCAGCGAAAATATAATAATAAGTGTGTCTCGGAATGAATCATATAAAATAATTATAAATAATAATAATGCAATAACAAACCAGCAGTATAATAATATAATAAATTTTAAAGTGTGCGAAATTAGGACGACACAAATGGTAACGTAATTGCGTTAGGTTAGGTTAACTGCATTGTGTTGCAAGCGAAGGTGTGCAAAATTACTCCCCAATCCTAATAATAGATAAATAATAATATAGATTATAAAATTGTTGACAAAAATGATACATACGGTGCTTGTGATCCAATTTTTAACGTATAGTGTGAATGCCAGGTCAAAATTATAGTTTAAATTTGACTCTATGTGGCTAAGCACATGATTAACACGATTATATAATATATTGGAAGGATGGAGAACCAGTTGTTAAATTTATATAAACAATAAATAAGTTTTCAATTTGATTTTATCTGAGAGCTATTCCAAGTTTTTATGCGTCAAGTTTTTCGTTGGTCGGAAACAGCAGGAACAGTGTTATAACAGTAATCGATCTGTAACGGTGTGTGCTATGCACAGATGTCCCGGTTTCTTGCCTCATTCTTTCATCCCCCACCGACTTTATTCCCGGATATCCTGAACTCGTTTACCATTTTTTACTTATTTCTCTGCACAAACTTCCTTTCGTAGTAGTAGTTTCAAGAAACTGGATAAATGTCAAAAAACCACATCGGTTGTCCTGTCGCCGACGCCACCACATACCATCGTACAGTCGACTCCATAAAACTTTATTATCGAGTTTAAAGACCGTTGTCGAGCGCACTCACTATCGCCTACCACGCACATATACTTACTTACCAACCCAGAAACTTTTTCTTCAAATCTATCGTACATTATTTCATACATGTTATTGACTTTTTTGATTTTTACATAGTTATTATACAGTTTTAAACGTAAAATCTTACATAAAATATTGGTCACGAACCTGACAAAATATTTTAGTGAAACATTATCTAATCTAATCCCATCACCTCTACCAACACCGCCACAAATGTTATATGATACTAAAAATGAAATTATTTGCTATCTGTCAAGGTAAAAATGTGTTACATTTAGTAAATCGCCGTGGACTAAATTATCTTAAATGTACGTAACAATTTTTGTGAAATTTATCTTTTATTCTTGTAACTTGTAAGACTTTGACCGTTTGGTATAAAAAGTAATATATGCTGCGTCGTAAAAAATATTTGAGATACCTACCTATACTAATCACATTTTAGTGGTTTGTTTCGACATATAATACCTATAAAATTAATATAATCATTTTAGATATAGATTAGATTTATTCTATAAAAATATTAAACAATATTTTAAATGTATAAGAGGTGCGTGTACGTAATAATAAAATTACTACTATGATTTTATGTCTGTATAAATACTTAATAGTTTAATAATTTATAGGTACTAAACAAATTTAAATTCACGTCTTATAACTTAAAATAAAAAACTGCAAACAGTAGGGTATAGCATGCCATTAAATTGGAAGCGTTTCTTATAAAGGGTAAACTATGTATTTCTAAATTCAATTTTATAGAAAATAATTTTGCTTAACTATTTTATAGGAATATACCTACATCCGACGTCCGCAAATCAACGCATGTGGATAAAACAATATTACACACATACATAAGACTAAAATTTTAGTATATTAGGTATTTAGGTCGTAGTTTGATGTACTTAAAATAAAATGTACATATTCATATTAAATAAAAACTAATCAATTTAAAACGATTGTAAATTAATTCAAATTATTATTAAGCGACATTTTTTTTTTTATAGATATGACTAAATTTTAAAAATTCAAAAGAAACCATAATTTTACTATTGTTCGGAACAAATTAATAAATAAAATACCTATACATCTTATAGCGTCCATATAATTTTGACGTATACATTTCTGCACATAAGCGATTGATTATACTATTGTAGTTTTATTTTATTCTCTTTCTACACGCGACTGTAATAATTACGATGTTACTGGACGCTTGTGGCTCGAGGATAACGTGCTTTCGATGAAGAAAATGTTGACTAAATAAACGGGCACTCGCGTATATCGCAGCCGAAATCGATTTTCGTTTAGCATCGTATAATATAATAATATCAAATGTAGAATATACGATGTACCTATGTCATAATATTATATCATATAATACAGGATTTCAACACGCGGTGCTGCTGTATGCGGTGGGCGAGAGATCTCTACCGCACCAATGCGGACTTGAGTGCAGTACGGGCGTGAGGGTATATGTTGTGTGTAGTGACGGCGGTTATAATATTGTTTCTTCATATCGTCGGCAGTTTGTCTCGGTCCTCGGCAGACGACTTTATAAATATTATAAACGACCTAATCGCCACCCCTTTTATTTGTTTGTCGGCAATTACTGTTTCGGATAATAGTATTATCATGCTGAATTAATTCGCACTTTATCGTGTTAAACTCTTCGCCGTGGTGTATAATGATATACGTTCGTCTTTATATATATATACTATGCGTTCCGCGCTCGCCCCTTTTTCTTCGTTTTAAAATTCGAAGTCCACCCCCCTCTTCTCCTTAGCCAAGGAATATAATATAACTGCTAGCAATAGTAATAATATTATGTAATATACGCGTTGTTTTTCTTCTGGTGTTCTCGTTCTCGCGGTCTTCCTAAATTATTGTAATACCACGTCGGCGTGTGCATAATGTACTATAATATTTAACCTCCCCGGACAATTAAATCTGCACATCTTCTTGGCCACGTTCGCATATAATTATAATATTATTATTATATGCTCGTGAACTTAACTACGGAACTCAGCGGCCGCGGACCGCAGTGTTGGGTACCTAATAATATGCATATATTTTAATTCGTGTCGTACTTTACATACTATTCTTGGTTCCTTCGAGTCAGCCGTAAATATTACAGAAGATTCGAGGCGATAACGATAATAATAACAATTATCATACATATTATTATTATTATTATTATTACGACGGTTGTGCTATAGGCGGGTCGCGTAGCGTAATATGCCAACCGTGTTTTTGCGATGAAAAACGGAAAACATTCGTCGTAAACTCGTAGGACTGCGAGAGAAATATTACCATCGCAAAATATTATTATTAGTAGTAGTGGTAGAAGTAGTAGTAGTAATGGTAGTATTATAACGGCCAAATTTCCAAAAGTTGTCGTTCGATGTGCGTTTTATATTCCCCCAGGCTACTGCAGAGACCATAGTCATTCCACGCGCGTCCTTTTTGCGGTGATTTTTTTCTCCTGTTATGATTTACAGCCAAACTTTTCAATACCGTCCAAATTATATTATATTTTATTGACGTTCGCCACTCGAATACGACCGAAATGCTGCACTCGTATATAATACCGTACTATATATAGGTATAAGTGAATAATATTTATACAGAGTGATTCTTTTGATGCTGCGAACTATTACCTACTATTTATTATATTATTAATTTTATTATGAATAGTATAACATTTTTTCCAAATCATACATTGTATCAAGTATATAAATTTTATGCTTAGATTATTATTATATTGTTCAGTTTTAAATGTTAAGAAATTATTCGTTCAATATTCTTATAGCCGTCGACACTTTTATCAAAATATTCTGCTGATTATAGTTTAGAAATCAAAAGTTGTAACGTTGTATACCATCCTCAAGTATAATGGTGAACAAACATGGACAATATATTTATTAATCAGGAATTATTCAGAAATAAACGAAAATATTTGAAATTCTTAGAGTTTACTGTCAACAGAACGCCACATCTGACTGTTTTCTTCGAAGTGCGTAACATAGAACAAATAGTCAGTTATTTACGTTTATACTCGTTAATATTTAATATTAATATTAGATATAGGTAGAGCACTATTTTCTACGTTTGTGCAATGTGTTATTAACGATATTTCACTTTTTAAGTGAGTATTGAATGTGTAAAATATTCAAATTTAAAAATAATCATAACTCGCTAATTAAAAATTAAAATATCATTGAAAACTCAAGTATAAACAAGGATAATTTTCTTTCCTATAAAACTGATAATAAATGGATTTATTTACAATTATATTAAAATTAACTTAGTTAAATGAATACGGTTGAACGCAAATCGTCTATGTAATTGTAAGACGGAGGCAGTAAATGTGGGGTGACGCTCTCTTAAAAGTATCACTCTGTATATGATATAATTTATTTAAGAGTCCGACGCAGACATGTATTTTATGTTTTTTCATTGATGGCGATCGGTACAAAATATGTATGTCCCACTACCTATGTGTAATAACGATAATGTAACGGTGGGTAAACTATGTCGTTATAACTCAGACGATTCTCTGTCCATTTGCTAATATAGGTATACCTACACGATATAAAATTCAACAGCCTCAATGTGTCATATATACATAGTATGCATTATACCTAAGTGTTTTATGTTATTCTATTTCTATATTGCACTTTGAATTTATAGTATAGATACATTAAATGTCATAAGCTAATACAAAATTCTCCGGCTTACAAATATATGTAAGTAGGTATATATATATATAAAAGTTATTAATTCAATTAAATTTTAATATATAATTTTAATGTGATATTTTATGATTCAATTAAAACTATGTAAACTATTATTTTAAGAGAACTTCATCAAAATCAGCTCTCAATAATAGGTACTATTTAATAGGGTTAATTGTTTAATGATATTTTATTTATTTAAATATAGATGTACCATTGAGAGTATTATTGATTTTGCAAATTATGTTAGCTATTTTCCGCGATTTTTTAATATTAAATACTATAAAAATAGCTTAAAATAATTTATACTACACGATTATTATTATATATTATAATAAAAAAGTTTTAACGAGTATGATTTGTTACGAATCTGGCGGTGAGTATACGTGCTTAAACCAAACGTAGAAAAACACGTTTCATATTATAATATATTATCGGTAAAAAATATTTTTTTAAACCATGTACATAAAATATAAGTATTTTGAACGACTTATTTAACTAATATCGGTTAATCCTAAAATTAATACGCATTATAATATGTGCAATGTACACTCTACATTAAAGCAAAAATCAACTATGACGCCATTGTTCAATGATGTTTTATTGATTATCCATTAATTTTTATTTCAGTAAATATATATTTTAATATTAATAATAAAAAAAAAGTATTCAAAGATTATAAATTTAGATTTAAATTATTAGTCGATTAAAAGTTTAAAATAACGCTACACAGTACGCAGAATTACCAAAAACAGAAATATTGGTCGACTTTATAAATAGATAGATACGATAATAATATTATATACGATATGATATTACCCGTGCGGCTATGCTAATGTAAAAATATTGTAACAAATAAATTGTTGGTTATCATGACCTGAACTGCTATCTTTTACTAGTTGACTTAATGCGGTACGATTGTCAATACATTACTGAGCTTGAAAGTGTGTTATTAATTATTATTTTTGGTATTGATTTGATGAATCAATTTTATAACAAAAGGTTCGTTTCTAAGTCAACAAATTCAATTAACATTAGTATCAACTATGGTTGAAAAAAGACGAAATTATCGTACATTAAATTTCTTAAAAATAATGGGCATTAAAATTGTTGTCTAGTTTATATTATAATTGAGTTAAAAATAGCATTATTGACTAGCGAGTAGCTAGATGTTCATTCCTTAATTTACGTATTTAATGGTAATACTATACGTCTATACATACATAATATGAAAAGATTCTATATCTTATTTTATTTTTGTCTTATTTCTATTTATTTCGATTTTTAAAAATACAGTTTTGTCCATTAAAGTTTATAACTATTTAAAGGTTAAAACTTTTTCAAACAATTTTTTGAAAACATTTCCCTACTGGATCTGGAATTCGATTTTAAACTTGGTTAACTTATTTTAGACAGCGAAATGTAAAAGTATTATATTCTAACTTTTGTGTGGTAGTATAAAAATATTACATTTGCTGTAAAAAATTCTTTGATCTATCGAATGTTATTTTCTCTTATTTCTTTTGACAACTATAAAAATATGTTACTTTTTTTTTTTTTGAAAATTAAAATATGATAACCATGAGGATAAACCGGATTTAATTACACGTAGTTTGTTTTTTGCTTATAAATTGTTTATTTTAACTTTTCTAAACTAATAAAAACAAATTCCTTTTTATTTAATAATTTAATTATTTTAATATAGAATATATAAATATGAAGATATGGACATGAACTCATCGTGGAAATTTATAATTTATTTGTCATTAAAACAATTGTCCATAATTATTTCAAACTCATACAAAATAATATTATGAAGTACCTAATCTAGCATCTAATAGAGTATAGGCAATAATTGCATATCATTAATGAACACTTTTATTATATTTGCGTCTTATCAGGTACCGGTAATATCTATTTATTAAAACACAATTTATTTCGTAGTTTATAATGCTAATATAAAGGTTTATTTAATAATAATAATAAAAATAAAAATAATTATTCGTTTTATACGCATAATATTATTATTATATTATATTATTATTATACCCCTATGCGTTGACTAGATTCTCAGAATGTTTTGAAACAGAACAATCGTTAGATAAATTAATAATATCTGATCTTAATCGATTTGTTTGTATTACGCATATGAAAAATTGGAACAAGATAATACGGCTTCGGCACTGCACTTACTAGTTACTACAGGTAACATGTAATGGATTACGAAATGTAAATGGGACAAAGAATGCATGCGTAATATTATCTTCTGTATGACTACAAAAGTCCGTTACTGTTATGGCGCGGAGACGGAGAGAAACTCTAATAATAATAACAATAAAATGGAAATAATGATAACAAATTGTTGCTGAAAATTCGTTTGGAACCCAAAGAAAGTTCTGTATATCATGTTACTGAGTATTTTATTGATGCGTCTGCAACCATACACGTAGAAATAATAATACAAATATTACCTCGGCGCATATTATATATTTATTTGATATTATACATTATGCCGGTGCAGGGTTACATTAGAATCAAGTCCATAAACTGTCTACCGGCCACGTTCAGCCGATACACATCTCGAGTAGAAGTTTCGAAAAAAATTTAATGGCAATTATTTACGTCGTGGGTAATGAGTTCTGGGTGTTTTTTTTTATTATTTATTTATTTATTTTTTTTTTTTTCCCGGTAATTTCAATCCATTCTGCACGACGGCCGTCTTTTGGAATCCGGAACGTTGAGAAATCCAAGCACTGTTTTCGTACCGATTGCGCGAGTTCGGAGAAAACGAGATATCTCATCATTGTGCCACCGAAAAAGTCTGGTCCGCGCGCGTGCATCGCAGCTACCTCCGTTTGTATTTACGACGCGACCAAACCGTCACGTATACCGTTATGATGATAATAATAATAATAATAATAAGGGTCTCGTAAAACGAAACGGGGTAATATTGTTGTCAATGCCAAAAACGGATTTTCTAATGCGTCTGCTTTTCGATTTACGAGAGAAACCCGACGTCCGAAAACGAGAGAAAAAAATCAAATCAGATGCATTGCATTGCATTATTATAACGCTCAACAATGGTCGACGCGGCCTGTAACGCTCATAAACATCGGTCTAATGAAGAGCAAATCGTATACATCCGAAGAAAACGTGTAGGTATATTGTTATATGTATATACCTAATGTAATGTATGATATTAGTTAAAAACCGCTTACATATTATTATGTGCAATGCACGGCGAGTCGGAGGAAATAAACTTTATTTATTGTTTATGTTCTTATTTTTTTATTTTTTTTTTATTAATTTATTTTTTTTTTTTTTACCGGTTTGTTAACGTTGCACACGTCTGATCGCTGCAAAACACAGAGAACGACGTAACGCGTATTATAATACAGCGTATCCACATGTATACACAACAAATGTAACAATATAATATGTATATATTAAAATAATGTATATCGATGAACGGCAGCGGTGACGGAGCAACAAAAAAAAATACATACAACAATATTTGAAGCGGAATTCGATCGAGATTGAATTGCGTTTCGCAAATTGTCCGCATTGACCGTCGGCACATATGATTTATATTATTATATTATGATATTATTGTAGCTTATAGGATATTAACACGCGCGGACCACCACGGACCTGCACCACCGCAACCACCGTCATTGACTCGACAACAGCTACCACCACCGCGGTATCATAATCTCATCCGACTGCAGCAAAAGTGGAACCCACGAAGAACGCGCGTTATCCTGCCAACTATTATACGAATACGAAATGTACGCCGTTCGTCCAATACTCGAACGTATTATAATATTATAATACGATCGAGATGAAATCGGTGAAAAAAAATCTCCGAATGTACCACGCGGGGTATATACACCATTAATCACGTCTGAGAGAACTGTTATTATCGACTATCGTTATTGTTGCGCGTGTGAGTCGTATATAATATAATATCATATTATGTATCGTATAATATACCTCAATACCTGCCGCGCGCATTAGTAGTATTATTTATAAATTATAATAATATCACCGTGTTGTATAAACGAGTGGCCGAATATTCTTGCCAGCGCAGCAGTGTGTATATAAAGTACCTACAAATAGGTAAATAAAATATACAGAGTGATTCGTCGAGCATACTTACCGGCCATCGCCTGTTTTTATATTTAATGATTTGTTGAGCCGACCGTTTTTTAGTAAACGTTTAAGTATTGTCTATATCGAAATTCGAAGTCACTAAAATGTTTGTAATAAGAATAATTTATTATAGGCTATAGCCCTGCTTTATATGCTGGTTTAAGAATTATAGTAAGCGATATTAAATATTTATTAATATTGTAAACATTTGTAATTCGAGCTTAATAAACATATCAGCCTGAATTTAATAAAACATAATTTTTATATTTTTAGCTCCTACAGTATATCTTCTAAATACTCCATAGAATATTGTCTATATAACTTTCAATTTCCAAAATATTGTTATTCAGCCACTACATTTTTGGGAATTTTGATTTAGATATGACAAAATGTCAGAAAAAATTTGCCTAACACGATAGGTTATTATAGTAAAAAATAATGATAATATAATATTTTTTATTAAAAAATGATGTTAGTGACAACACTCCTTAAAATGCATAGGTAAGAAATAAAGTATAAAATAATAATAATAATCTTAAAGTATACTTAAAAATATGAATTATTATAAAATTTTAACAAGATTCCAATATATAATAATAATGTTTACCTATTACTTTAAATGATATAACCTAAGTGTAGTTAATCGACTTATAGATTTTCGAACAACGTTAATATCTCGTTTTGGAGTACTGATAAATTTTTCTAGCAATATGTATTATGTAGTTGAATTACAAAAATACATTAATTATAACATTGATTTTCTTATATAGTATTGGTATGCTACATGACGTATAATATTATACTAAATTTTACTACAGTAATTTACTGTATTCCCAATCAGTTTTTATAATTATTAATATTATTTTATTTTTTTGACCGAAATTTCTTAACGTATAAATTTATCCAATTTTAAGTCCTTTATAAATCAATAGTCCTTTATATACAAAAACGAAAATAATCTTAACGAATACTATTCTATTTTAATTTTGCTCAACTACTTTTAATATATACGCTGTATAGACTAGAACGTGCAAATTAAATTGAATATAGACAATTATTTATAGGTCAATTTTCCAACAAATTCTGGATTTATTCTTTGATTTATTGTTTTTAGCTACGCGTTCATATTGTAATATTATATTCGTATGCTATAGATTGATAAGAACTCTTGTAGAATGTAAATAACCAATATGTATACCTTCTCATACACATTTTAATGTTTTATTGTTAATAATTATTTTTATAAATGATGTTAATATAACAAAACAAGTGTTTGTAAATCAACAACAACAAAAAAAAAAATTATACATTTACCATGGTATATCACATGATCTTGATTGGCCAAATATTATTACCACTTATAAATATAATAAATAATAAAATGAAAATTTTTCAACTAGATTTTGCGGTCTCGACAAGTAAATTTAACATGGCTTATGACGTGTTCAAGTCCACTTTAGATGTACATTTCTCTAAATAAACTTAACCTATCGACAGTGCGTTATTGCGGTCTTCTAGTATGTAAATTTAACACCATAATATTATACGAACATTCCATTAAATTTATATTATCCCCTGAGGTATTGAATTGGTAACGGGTTAACGGTTACGCCGAATTCTAAATAATAACATTTTGATAATATACGCAGGTAAATTGGATATCGTTCATTCTAAACAATTATAGCCATGAAACATATTGTTTTACTACCGTTAAGTTAGTCAGTTGTTAGTACCAACGATCTTTATTATTATATAACTATTATAGTAATAAACTTAACGTTCTTATCGTTTATATTAAAATAATATTATTTATAATAGTATGTTACAATTATTGATAAAATGTATATTCGAAACCCATTCTTAATTGATTATGATCACTGATCAGTGATATTGTACCTAAATATTTTCGTCAACAATAATCATATTATAATACCTATAGGCTATAGATTATATTTATTCCAATTTCAATCCATTGCAAATATAAATTACAAACTATATGAGTATACAGCTATACAGAATATAATACATTACAATATTTAAAATAGTTATTTGAAATATATTTTAATATTTTTTTTTAATTTTTGTTAAGTATTTTTACTTAGGTACGTGCGTAATAATATTGTCCGTCGAAAACTTCTGATATTCTTGCTCATTCATTAATCTAAAATAACGTCGATCGTCTTTATGCGGTAAAGAATATTCGATTGAGATCTTCATACACTGTGTTGCACCAACGTGTACACAATCGAAAATTATTTTATATAGCCAGAGTAAAAATATACAAATCATTAATTTGTAAATTTAGCTGTCTCTAAGAAATTGAAAATGTTTATACCTTAATAATTATATACATATGTTGTGTTAATATTGTATTTTTTATAGCAAGACTAAACATGCATAATTTAATAATTTAATAAAGAATTAGTTATATCGATATTATACGTCATAGCTTATATGAAAATATAAGACGCTAGTAGTTGAAGGCCAACGTCGATAAAGCTAAAAACTTATGGGTCTCACCGTAAAAACTATCCTATTCTTAAAACAGTCAGATTTTGATAAATATATTTTTTTATTTAAATGACAGAGACTATAAATCTTTAACATATCGTATTGAACTCTGATTTAAAAAAAAAACTATTTTAAAAAGTTGAAATTAAGTCTAAATAATCACAATAATTGTTGAATATTTTAAAATTGACTTTTCTAGCGTCATTTGAAAGTAACTTAAAACTTACTGTTTAATGGAGTCTAAATCAGATTTTTCTTTTTCAAATAAAAGAGTATTTAATTATCGAACTTTGACTATTCTACGAGATATGATCATTTTTGACCGTTGAAATGGTTTGATTTCATTCTGTCCGTATACCTATACCTTTTCTATATCGCTGTGATCCTATAGTATAGCCTTCGTGCAACGTAATTAGAAATCACCTTAAATTTTGCTTCAGAATTAAGTTAACTGAAACCTAACCTATATAGAAATCGGACTTAGACAAAATCTGTTTTACAAAGTCTGTATGTATGTATGTATGTAATTAAAAAAATAAGTGAAATTCTACTTAAAATATTATATATACCATATTTCAATAATTTACAGCTAGAGCTTTGGTGATTTCTGTTCTTATCTTTATCAAGTTTGTAATGGCGGCAAGGGCATTTCAATGCCAGATTAACTTGGTCGTAAAGATTTATTGTTAAAAAGTAAAGTTAAGTAAAAAAAAAAAAAAATGGTAACATAATTTAAATTTATCCCTTGTAATAGAGAAGAGCGATGTTTCCGATATAATAAAGATCGTTAATTTTTTTTTATTCGTCCTATGGCTAGGGATGAATCAGAAAGATGCTTCGACGATTATTTTTATATATTTTTTTTTTTTTTCATGAATTTCTGTAATGTCATCAATCGCCGACTCCGAAAAATATATATAATAATATTATACCAATCATCCGATCGCGCGCAGTTGTGTATAGTAGGTATACATTATGTTATTTTGCATCCTTTATACATTAAATCCCTGACTGTATTATATATAACTGCATTAATTTTGCAAAACCGCCCTAGTCTGCCTGCAGCATCCCCGCACACCACCTTTTTGCCACCGCCAATAAGTAGACATTTGACTTGCTCTGGTGGCTGCGTGCTCTTGTCATTTATACACATAATATAATATAATATCAAATTTTAATAAAATCGGATTTGCATAGCCGGCTGCAAAAAAATAAAAATAATAATAATAAATAAATAAAAATCCACCCTTGACAATAAATCCCCGTCGTTAGCCGAAAAATATCGCGGATATTCAAATCAGAATATATATATTTTTGTGCCACCGATCCTTTTCTCTTTTACAATACACACATACGCCGCACGCACACAAACGATTGCAATAAAAAATAAATAAAAGCCTACGTGCAGGGTCATTCGGACGAATAATATAATAATGTATACGAGTTTCGAGACCGAAAAATAATGCGCCGTGACAATGATAATGACAGAAGAACCCGTCCCTCGGGAGTCGTCCGCGAACGAGGAGGCGACGATAACGGGTTTTTTTTTTTACGCGGGGAAAGGGTTGCTATCGGTTTTATGCAAATTTTGAACGCGCGCAACGTATTATTCGCTTCATCTTTCCCTGCATGTCATGGGACCGCGATGCATGCGCACACATGCACATACACACACACACACGCGCGCGCGCGTACACGTATATTATAATCATATCTTCCTTTAAAAATATTAAAAATATATAACACTGCATCCGTCGTCGTTTTGTGATACTTATACATATATATAATATATATTACATATATTATGTACCTATGCGGGAAACCAGCTATAACACTATGTGATGTAGTATAGTCAAACGGGCGGACGGAGAGGAATAAATTGTTATTATATATTTTCATATTATGAACTATGCATTTCATGTGGCGAGAGCAGATGATAATATGCACGCTTTCATTCAAATCGCTTGGGATATTGAGTTTTTCTATTGATACATTGACATTAATAAAAAAAAAAAAAAAAAAACATATGAAGGGAAGTAAATATATGCGTGCATATTCCGCGTATACCTATTACTCCGATGTGTATGTTGCTCGAACGGCTAAACGTTTTCAGCAAACACCGGATGAATAAATTAATGCTTTCGTATATCGGGTTACGACAAAAACGATGCAATATGTAATATTATATTTGTATGCATGCGTTGATTTTACGAATTGTCGTGGGTATGGCGAGTCGTCGGAAAAAAATAAAATTGATCGCTGCAACGGTGACGACGTAATGTATAGGTTTATGGTAACTTAGAATAATGTATTACACACACACGCATATTTATACGTGCAGATTATCCTTGTCAATAACTTTTTTTTTGTTTCATGGTTTTGATATGTGATTTTATGAAATTATTACTTTGTTATATAGGTAGTATTTCAGAATGGAATGTCATTAAATTGTAATTTTTTTTTTTTTGTTTACTTATTATCTATATTTAAAATTTAAAATAATAATAAAAAAACAAAAAAATAAATATTGCGCCATTTATTATAATAATTATTTTTTATAATATGTAAATATTTTAAAAGTATTGTTACAAATTCCATTAAGTATTCAAGTATAGTTATGCACGTTTCTTTTGATTATTGGAATTTTTAAGTTTTTTTATAAGAAGTATCTTTTGGTTACTCAGACTTCTTTTTTAAAATAAGAACTGGCTTATTTTAATAGATATATTGTTAAAAGAAGATTGGTTTTTTAGAATGTTGATGTATTTGAATTAAAATTCAAACAAGTGGTTTCTGAGTTATTAAAATATATAGGTATTTATACTATGAAAAAAATTCCTTAAAAATATTTTACAAAAATGTAAAATATATGTGATATTTCATCTTGCATTTGTTATACTTGGACAATTTTTATAAACTACAAAATGTTACTGATCAATATTAATCAGTTATAATTAAATATTTAAAATTATCAAGGCGTTCAATACTATTATTATTATGGACTTATAGTAATTACTGAACACATATTTGTAGTTTAATACTCGAAATATACTCGTTCAAATATTAATTTTTTTTTTTTATTAACAATTTACAGGAAAAAATTGGATTGCCATTTGAAAAAAGAAGTTGATTTTGCCAAAAAAAAAAAACTTCTTAAATGGTGTAAAAAATAAAATAAAACAGAAATGTGTATGTTTATATAAAATTTTGAGAATTTTGAGAATTTGAATTCATTCCTTTTTTAAAGAAAAAAAATAGTTAGTACGATGCTTCTTAATCATCCTGTATATACCAGCGTATGGAAATGATTTTGCACATAATAGTAAAATAATGTTTGAGACATAATATATTATATAATATAAGTACGAGTTTCATGTGTACACACGTGTAGATCGAACGCTATAGAAAATTTACCGCGTATAATTCGTTTTTGTTATGAATTCAATTATTATTATTTTTATGTTGTATGCGGTTTTGTGTTATACATATATATATTTATATTCACGATCCAACGTCGTGATTATTTTTTTGATTAATTATAACGTTCATGAGTGGTTCTCAACCGTAGGTGTAATCAACAATGAACAAAAAAAAATTTACTTACAAAAAAAAGAAAAAAATAATAAAATAAAAATAAAATTACAAGGTCAATTTACAGCAAAAATCTACCAATGTTCATGTATGTTATAATGCATATTATAGGGCCGACAAATTTTGACTATAATAACTGTAATAATTATTCCTGTCAAAGACAGAGTTAATGAGATTATAGGATGAAAACATTTTTTTTATATTTAACTACTGCAGAATAGTCACATAATCATTCTATTGCATTTATTGTTTTCGTTTAAAAGTGATGATAGTTTTTATAAGACAAAGCTTAGATACCTTATAATAATTTATTTAATGAAATGATTTTAATTTTTAAATATATATTTATATTATTAATATTATACATCAGTTATGCTATTAAATAAAATGCAATAAAATGACGGGTATCGTTTAAATGCAGTATCTATGTGGTTTATGCCATATTATATTACCTTAGAATATTTTTGAATTAATTACAAAATTGAAAATAAAAATAACCACTTCCTTAAATCATCGGTACTACATATACTTTTTTAATTGAATTTCAATGTAAACGTATTTATAGCTATCAATCATTACTATTACATATTTAATTTTAGTTTAATTCATTCGTATACAATAATATTTATAGTATTATTATGTTAGTATGATATTCCTGATTTCATATAACCACAGATATAATTTCATAAATCGTTTTAACAGTAAAAATATGATAATGTGTAACATTATTATTTTTTTATTTCATTTAAATAAAACGTACAAATGTGGCTTGTTATTTTAATGTTGACTGGATAAATGATTACACTAATTGAATTTATAGAGGGTATAACGATCAGCGTTGTATAGAAAACATGTTTTTACGACTTTCTTCCTTTTTCGTTAGAATCAGTTTATTTTAAACTATTAAATTTATTGGGAACATTAAGTCATTCCGAGTAACGTATTATACATACGAGAAAAAAAAATAAAATACAAAACTATACACATAATATGAGTCCTAAATAAAATTAATTTAAATAAAAAATGACGCCTCCCGGCGCAATTTCTTCAACAAAACTAGTAACTCTTTACGGATCTGTACATAATGTAATATGCTGTCCGTGCGCAATGCGCATATATACTTGTAGTTAGTTAGGATATGTATGCTTGTTTAATATAAAGAATCACTGGCGTATTATAGTTCCATCAAGCATCAATGATAAACGTTATTATTTTCGTTTTATAAATATTATAAAATAAATGTATAATATGTGGCGTCTTCGATATCGCGGCCTCGAGCATTTGCATCCGATTATAATATGTAAAGACCCGTAGCTCTCTGCAATAAACTCGACCCCTTTATTCCTTAATTGTTTTCTTTATATATGATTTTCCCAAGTAACGTTCTAAATAAATAAACACTGTCTGTGTACAAAATAATATCATCTATGTGTGTGTGTGTGTTATACGATACATATAATATGTTAATCAACCAATCACGAGTATACATATTTGCAGACGTACATATGTGTTACCATTTTAAGAATGTTCGATCAGCTATATCGTCACAAGTTTGTTCTATTATAGTACAATAAATATCCGTTAAAAGCAATTGTTTATCATTTATTATATGAATTTCACTTGGTGTATTAGATCTCATACAGTAGGTATATACTATACAAACATAAATAAGTACCCAACATGTATAATAATAGCCAGAAAATATATGGATTAATGTTATAGCTTTTAAAATTATCAAATATCGATTAATTTTATTTTTTTATTCAATTAAAAATATGCTATTTAAAAATTTAAAAATAAAGTGTATGAAATCATTTACATTTTGAAAAAAAAAATGTAAATACATAATTAGGAATCCGATATAATATGCACGTTCAACAGACTAAATTAAAAAAGCTAATAACTATAGTCACAAACACAATAAGAAAACCCGACTTTATTAAAAAACATTTTTTTCTATTGATTCATTCAATATTTGTGGTTCAGGAATTATAACTTTTCAATTTTTTTCTATTATGGAGTAAAATTTCTTGAAAAATATTAAAATAGAAATATATGTTAATGGCTTTTTTTGTTTAGGCAAATAAAATACCTAGTCTTTTATCCAAATCACATTGTATTCTAAAATTAAAACAAAATCATAGCAGTTAAAACATTCTCAAATATTTTTTTAAGCTTAAGTGATAATTAAATGCTATAGTGGCTAGCATTTGTTTTGCTAAATTAAACGAAGTGGGCATACAGTTTAAAATACTTATTAGTGTGGTTTGAAAATATATGACAATATATTGAGTGTGGAAAACATATCATTCCATCAAGGAATCTAGTTGATGTTGATATAGTGTTTAAGTATGGATGATAATAATATCAGTAAGTACTTTTAATTGGAATTAATAAATAAACACTTGATAAAAAAATGTGATAAATCTTATAATGTAGAAAAATTGTATTGGAAGGTTCATTTTTTGACTTACATACATAAACTCATACTAATTCAAATATAATATGTTTTCTATTTTATCTGTGAAATTTTACTACTATTATACATACATTTTTTACATATTTTATAAATAAAAAATATGTGTACATTTATTACCCTTTATTAAAATATTCAATTCTAACAGAAGGTTTTTGCAGAATGTTTATCGATCAAACAGTATGGCGTGTTAAAATATTAAGAAACTTTTTTTATTATGTGTTCAACATTATTAGTTATAAGTTATAACTGTATTCTTAGAATAGTCTCTTCCACCCCCTCATGTCAACACGTTAGATTAGGTCACTTATAGACGATACAGAAATCGTGAAAGTATACCTAACCTACCTATATTATGATACCAATAGTACCTTTTACCTGTACGCAGTGGTCAGTTAGCAATGTTTTTATTTTATTATTATTTTCAGACAAAGATGTACTGACACTAACCATGACTGTGGTTAATGTGGCGCCACTGAAAACGCCACTGGCTATGTTGGATCAATTTCATATCGAAGACAAAAAAAAAAAAGAATGAAAAAAATACAATATTATACAATGAACGTAACGCCGACATGTGAAATTGCGGCGACTTGAAACACCGAAGAAAACATAAAGACTGGAGCCATTGATATTGTATATATATATATAGGTTACTTTAGTATATAAATTGGATCTCCAGAATTTTGTATTCAACCAACAAGTTCATTTGGTCATTCCCAAAGGCATCAACACAATCAAAGACGTAACAAATCCGTGAGAACATGGAACATTGATTGTTAATTAAAAGTACATTTACCCGGTAAAAATATCGATGTAACCACATACCTATAGTGTTTTTGTGCTCAGTTGTAATCTCATTAAAAGTAAAATAATAATATATAATAACCTTAATATGGGATGAAGTTATTCATTTTCAAACAAAATACGTTGATTATACTTTTTGCTTAAAGCTAAGATTATTATGTGTAAAACAAATTAATCGGCCGATATCAACGTAGTAATAATATTAGTGTGAATTATCACAAAAATATATTACTAAGTTCAGCGTCTCAGATTATTCATAAATTATATTTCACTTAAGATTTGAAATATAACAGAAAAACATGCGAAGTATGAATTTTTAGTCTGAGTATTCAAGAACATGCAAAAATATGCAAAATAGAAATTATATTATTTATTTTAAAACTATGCAAATTATGAAAATTAAATATATTTTCCAAAACTGTGTTTGGATAATTTAGTGAACTAAAAATAAATATATATTAATATTTCGATTCATCTTATAATATAATTTAGTCTCCCTTATTATTCTACTGAAAAATTACCTACATTTTAAACTATCTCTGTCTTTATATTTATAGAAATGAAAAAAATAATATCATATACAAATATGATGGGTGAACTTTAATATTTATAATACTTTATGATAGGTACCAATATAGTTTTAATTATATCATTATGGTAGTATAATAACGTATAGCTTTAAGACACTTCATTGATCGAGCATTTTAATAGCAAGTATAAAACACATTACTTAAATGCACTTACAGAATAAATGTTCAAAAAATTAACGTCGGTAGTGATTGGTAACGATGTTTGAATTCGTCCATGTTATAAATGATAAGGATGATGTATTATTTATGTGAATAAATAAAAGTTGAGTATAAAAAACTAGTTATATTGACTGTTAAATTAATTATAATACATGATTAAAAATGCAATCATTGTCTATGATTAATTTTGTTTAGTTTTACTTTTATTAATTATAAATTTTATTTTTTATTGATGTTATTTGACATTGACCTTATAGTATTCTATTGACAAATTAATTTAGCGTATATTTATTGAAAACTTTATACTTTGTAAATATAATCGTTATAGACTTTAGACATTGGTTCATTATAATTTTCTTATCTTAACATTGATGAATGGTGGTACAAAAAAAAAAATAAAAAAAAAAAAAATAAGGCAAACAGAAAATGGGTAATTCCGATAAACATACTATTTTGATAGTTAAAAAATTAATAAAAGAAAACAAGACTTTATATTTTATTATAAATTACTGGTTTTATTTAACGTCGGTACTCCGGCCCATTAAAACAATATTAGATGGACGAAATACTGTTTTAAATTGGTAAGTACCTACCTATAAAATAAAAGTAATAATATTCGTATTATATCAACTAATGTTTCTATTTTACGTATTTAGTATTTACCATTGTAAAAAAGTAAGCGAATAATTAAATTTACAGTGATTTAAAATATGTCATTTATTTACAGTAAAATGAATACCAAAAATTTTCTAACTGTTTTTTATTGTTCAATTTTTGTGTCAATTTATAAATTTCGTAATTTTCGTTAAATATTCAAGATTTTAAAGAATTAAAATAATATGATGATTAAAAGTGTAATAATTTATTATTATATCCAGTATAGCCGTTATACAATATAGACCTATCTGTTTTGAGATTTTTAATTAATTAAAAATTATAAATTTTACAATATTTAAATTTAAAATAATATACTATATGATGCATTTTTGTTTTTGATAAACGTTTGTACATTGTACGACAAACTAAATTACAACACACCATATCACTGTTAGTTTAATTACGAGTAATTTATTAATTTATTATTTTGAAACAGGATGGGCCCAATACAAATTTAGTTTTTAATCTTTAAGCTTAAGAGGGCGTCACAGTAAAAGTGAAACGTATACAACGCTCAAGAGATGGCGTTGAATTTCATATCGCCGCCGTCGCGGTAGGCCGTTACCACGCCTATCGTGTACGCGACGGGGTCCGCGTGTTGTTATTGCGAGAGAGGTACATTATTATTTCACAGACTGTCGTTTAGAACGTTTCGCGTCAAACGTCATTACAGGCCGTTACGTAAATTGTCGCCCGTGAATTCTATACGGTGCGCTGACTCGCTACTGGCTAGCAAGTCGCAAACCTATTTTTTAATTAAAGCTCCTGTTTGCTTAAAAATATTAACCAATAAATTAAGCATACAAATTATTATACACCAGAACTCGATTTATATTTCTAACCCAATTACTTTTTAAAATACATATAAAATAATAATTTCATTACGATTAAATAGATTTTTTAGTAAAAGTGTTACGTATTTTACGTTGTAACTTATAAATGACATGAAGCAATTTTTGTTCGATAATTTAATTTTTTATTTATTAATAACATTTTAAATAGTTCTGATTAGTAAATATTGATGTATTTACTTATTTTAATTTTAAACATAATACCTACATAAAATATGAAGTTAATTGTTGTACATAATATTTATTAAATAAATACCTACTGTAATAATATAATTATTTATATTATTGCAATTGCAGTACCTATATGTAAAAAAAACAATATGTATAAACTAAACATTTTTATTGTTCATATAATATATATAAATTAAAATTAAATTATATAGGTACTTACAAATGTACAGAACACATTTATTTACACATAATAATTAATTAAAACACAACATTTGGATTAATGACAATTTATAATAATTGATAACTTAAATTAATGCTAGCGGTTATATAGATAATGAATAACTGACTTACTATAATATTATATTACACCTATACTTTAATTTTAAAAATGTCATAATATGTACGTGAAATTATCTATATAAAATTTGCATAGTTATGTGTACAATAATAAAATGTAATATAATACATAACATTATACAATTAACATTTTATGTATTTATTTTGCGTTGTAAAAAAAAAATCATCTGCAACAATATTTATAGTTCCATATAAAATTAATTTTTATAGAAACTAAATAATTTAATATATTAATAAATACTTATGATACAAATATTTTTAAATAAAAATGGGTACAAATATTTTTTAATTTTTTAATTTTGACGGTTTTAAACCATTTCAAACGGAAGATTTGGATAAATATTGGTTTTATTATTATAACGCCGAACATTTTTTCTTTCCAAAGAGTCATCATCAAACTCTTAATTTTTATTGTATTTTTGTTTATGAGACTGGAGTATTAAGTTATGGGTAATGCTAGAAAAAAATCCTGCTAAAAGCTTTGTACTCCACCCAAAGGTTTGATATAAAAAAGTTATATTAATACCTGTGTCAACAATAGTTAATACTAATTTTGCAACAAAGAATATTCCCATTAGCCCAGATACAAAAGTTCCAATTGTCATAAACCAACCCCATATTTTAAATAACTTATCTTCTACCATTTTTCCAAGCGTGTTTTCATCTATCAAATATTTGAATTGCAGACCTTGGTTAGTGGTATCATATCCCATAGATTGTCTGATTATATTATTCGTAGCAGCTTTCACTTCTTGCGGAAACAATATATGCTGTTGGAAAGCTTTCATTGTATCCTGCGTATATTTACCGGCATTCATAAGAAATTCCGGACTTTTATACGACCATGTCCAGGACATGGCCAGTTTAAGCCTTTGTGGTTTTTTAATTTCTTGAATATTTGGCAGAACGGCAAACCATTCACCGCCCAATTCGAACGCAGGTGGTAAAAACACATTGCAGTCCACCTGTGTTCCAAATTACTGTAAAATATGGGTTTTGGGCGCCATAAATAATGTTTTGTTGTTATATAATACTGGCAGTTCATTAAAACAATTTCTTTTTTGTGAAATTTCTACGTTGAATTTTTTACATTTTATTAAGTAGATAATTTCACTGACTTTTATTGCGGTAAACCCTGGTCCACCACCTATTAAATATGCCAATTCTGAAAGACTAGAAGATGCTAATGTGAGTCGTTGCTCAAGTAATTTTCTGTCTAGCTCACATTGTTTAAGTAGAATATCGTTATACAACGATGTAATAGTTGATTTGAAGAAATTTTTGACATAAACAAATTTTGTGTTTATGTAAGCTAATAAATTAGTATTTTGAGCAATTATGGTTTTTCGTGTGAAATAATTAAAAAATGTAGGTTCTGTTAAAATTAATAACTGCATATGTTCAGTTCTGAATAACTGGGATTCCTGTGCAAGCGAACGTTTTTTTGACTTTTTTAAAACAAAGACTATTTTGTCAGTCTCCACAATATAAGTATATGTATTTAAACTTTCATCAATAATATTTGACGTAATTAATGACGCTGGTCCATTATATAGGACACTGATATCGTGTTCTTCACAGTTTATGTTATTGTTTGACCAGATAGTTTCACCTTTAAAAGCATCAATGCCGTAATTGTCTGATAACTTAAGTTTTGTACCTGTTGGAAGTATATCCACTATTCGTCTTCCCGAACTTTCATTTACATCGCATGGTCTGTTATAACATTTTAATAATAATATTTAATTTTTAAAACTGTTATAACCAATATTCGAAACGGATGAAATACGCTGGTTTTTCAAAAATAATAACAAATTCGCGAATTAGTAGACTCATATATTCAATCAAATTTTAAATTAAAAATCATACTTGGATTCTTGATTACTACATATAAATTCATCAAATGTCAAGTTATGTAAAACTTTTTCAGTACCCCAATCATTAGTTTCATTATCCCTCAAATCCACCATTTTGCTAAAAAAATTTAATAAAACATATGTATTATAAATAAAAAATAATTATAGTTTTAGTTTTCATACAATAAAACTTAGATGGCTACAAATAATTAAAATTTACCTAATTGTTTCCCTCGATGAGCATGGTGGTTGATTGCCAGCACCTAAGGAAAAAGATTCCACAACAGGTTCTACGACATCTGGGTTGGAACTTTGTTCACACGAATTTAGTCAAATTAATAACCATATTTGATAATAATATAATAAATAGTTATACTTAGTTTTGGCACGAATTCCTAGAATATTCATCACTCGAGAACTCAGCGATTTTTTAACTGATAATTTTTTTGATGGGAAGCGATGAGTTGTTTTTTTAGGTTGATCCATTTTCACGTTAAAAAAATTTAAAAAAATATAAAACCATAATAAAATTCCAGTGAAAATCTAAGTTATTACTGATGTTAACAGTTAGACAAAATGACAATATTTGATATTTACTGTCATAATTTATAATCAATAATTGAATAATTAAATAATTATTATTTAGATACTCACCCTCTTTCATGTTACCGACGGGCGACGACGTGAATACGATAAGTGTTGATAACAAATAAAAATATAAAATTTATACCGATCAAGCGAATGATTGACCTTTGCCATATAATAGACTATATGGATTATTTATCATATCATACATTTATTCAAATCGTATTGCAAAAAAAACTCATGATTAGGATACTATATACATCTAGCTATCTATGAATGAGTATAGGACATAGATAGTTTAGACTAAAAGACGCGAGTATATCTTCGAATAATACATAAATTAATAAATTACATGATACGTAATATTGGTAAAATATATTTGTAAATAATATATAAATTATTGTTTTATGTATTAGGCATTAGCAAATTGTGTTTGATAGAAAATAACAAAATTTCTGTGTATTATCATAAAATAGAAAATACGTAAAAATAAAGAAAATGTGCAAATTATTTTGTTAGAAATTCATAACAATTTTTCTTTTTAAATCTAAAATCTAAAATTTAAAAATTTAGTACAAGATTCTTCATAAATTTGTCTAGTTTTATGAAAAAAATATCTACCGGAAATACAAATTTAATTTTTATGAGCGTTTGAAATTCAGATTTTTACAACATTGGATATTCACTCTATTTATCATTTAGCGATTTTCTTATGTTGTAATTAAAAAAACGAATAACTGTAGATACTTTTAATAATTTATACTATATATCTATTGTATCAATTCCTATACTTGATACTATTTTCAAAAAATTTTCACTTTTTCTGAGCTGTTTACGAACATTTTCAATTTTTTTTCTATAGTTGTTGATAAATTAGTAATTATAAATTTGTTGGGTCAAGAAGCGCGAAAATTTAATTCAAGG
>NW_020270439.1:113298-113602 GCF_002803265.2 Melanaphis sacchari | reverse complement strand
TCTGTTCCAAGAATATTTAGTACAACTTCTCGTGATTATTTTGATACCAAAATCATGTTTCTACGATCAACGAGGCCTGAGTACTATTGGAAGTACGAAAGCATGTTTTGGCAAAAAAATTATGAATTTGCCGTCGTCATGTGCTGCTAAAACGATTATAGCGGCAGCGTTCTGAAATAATACTTCTTCCACCACCCCGCTTGCATAAGCAGCCATACCGCATCATAGGTCAAAACTGGTTATTTATCGTAGCCGCGCACGGTTTATAAATAGCCAAATACGTCAATACGAAAATAATAATTTT
>NW_020270439.1:0-113273 GCF_002803265.2 Melanaphis sacchari | reverse complement strand
GAACGTAAATAACCAACAAAATGCGTAAACCGTAACCGCAAGGGCAGCAAAGGCAGAACCGTAACGGGAACGGTAACCGTAAATCAACCGGGAACGGCAATGTGGGCAACCGTAAATCCAGGTAACCGTAAAATGAAGGCAACCGTGGCAAATCTTCAACGGCAACTTGCAACAACAAATCTAAATGTAAACCGTGGTAACCGTGGGAACGTAAACGTACAACCGTAACGTGTGGGAAGGTAACCAAAATAAAAGGTATGGGAACGTAAATAAACCGTGTGAACCAACCAAAGGCAACGTGGTAAAGGTGGGAACGAATCAACCAACCAGGCAAATCCGCAACCGGGGAACCGGGAACCGTGTGTGGTGGCAAACGTAATCATCCAACCGGTAACCGTGGTAATGGCAACCAACAACCAAATAAATGTGTGTAAAAGGTAACCAACGCGGTAAATAACAACCAACGTAACGTGTGTAACCAAACGCGTAACCGTGTAACCGTCTTCGTTCAACCGAAGGAACCACCTGGAACAACCGGGAACCAACCGTGGTAATCCACAACGTGGGTAAATCCAACTGTGTGGGTAACCAATAACCAACCAACGTAACCGTAACCGTAACCGTGGGTAACCAACCGTGTGTAACCGTAAATCAACTGTAACCAACGTGTGTAACGTAACCGCATGTGCGTAACCGTAAACGTATGTAACCAATAATGAATACACTGTAGCTCACATGTTTAATGCAAATAACAATAATTAACAATAACAGCCAATAATCAATAATAACAATAATCATTAACAATAACACGACTTAAATTGGCTCAAACGATCTTTGTGTTTACCGTCATAAAGAAAACAATGTTATGGCACAATAATAACGAATGCCTTGCCACCTATTATAAGGAGTGTGAAGTGAACAATTTATTATCATCATCGTCCGGTTTCGAATAGTGAACAAATAATACAACTGAGTTCAGTGATGGTGCGCATAAGTGACAATCCATATTGAAAATTCCACTATCACCTATCCGTACTGTAACAAGTGAACGTGATATATGGCAACGAAGGACGTATTTGAAGGTTCAACGTTTAGACAATTTGTACAAACACGTCATACAAAATAAACCATTCAAAATGTTCGTATTTTTATACGCGTTGTCCCTTATACAGGGCATGTCGCATCATGCAGTACAATAAAATACGCTCAAGCGGCATTTTATTATATCGCTCACTTTTAAACTAACACTCATCTGCCCGATTAACTACCAGTATTTACAACTGTAAAATACAAGGTTAATATTATAATATACATTGTTTTACAGACTGACTTTTGCATTATATTATGTACACCTAATAACATTTGTTTTAAACCACATGCTTAATATAGCATAATGTTCAATCATGGTAACCGTGCTGTAAGCAGTCAGCATCCATCAACAAGCATATATAATTTATATCATAGTTAATAGACAAAATAAAGAAAAACACGAGATTTAAAATATGATTCAATTTGCAGCACGAGAATATAAAAGAAATGGTGTATATGAATTAACGTTAAGGTATCCATAAAGTGAAGTAGCGAGATAAGGCAGAAAATTCATTATTATTGCTATTTAGCTACTCCTTCAACAAATTATGCACTAGCTGTGTGTATTAAACATCAGTGCAGCATCAAACAAACTTCCAGCTCGTCCAAATATGATAGGTAAGTCAAATATTTAAATACCGGGATAATTATGTATGGTGGACAAAGAGTTCTAAAAGTAACTGAAAACGCAAAACTTTGCTGGACACTTGAGTGACTACCATACAGACCAGGGTATATACATAGTTTACAACTATATACTATATATATATTGTCTATTATGTATGTGATACTGTTGATTGTAGAAATGAGCGAGTTTGTATCAATACCCACGAGTTGTACCAATATTCTTGAACAGATTTTGATACTCTTACTGCCGATTTTATATAATTTTTAAAAATGAAAATTTTACAATTTCAAACACAAATAATTGGTTAGAAAATATTTTAAAATTCTGTTCAAGAATATTTAGTACAACTTCGTGAATTATTTTGATACCAAAATCATGTTTCTACGATCAACGAGGCCTGAGAACTATTGGAAGTACGAAAGCATGTTTTACGGTCGATTTTTTTCTACTGTGACGCCCTCTTAAGTACATTACAGTATAAATTATAAAAACATTAATAAAGTGCTTAAACATTTTATAAATGGGGATTGGTTTAGTTTCTTAATAGAAACAGAGGACCTTCGTTCGCTATTCTCATCGTTCGTAAAATAGAACTGACTCTCAAATAATTAACAGAACAATATTTATTATTTTTCATACATTGTACTTAATAAATACAAAAAAATATTAAAATAATATGTTACTATTATATAACATGTTATACTCATATACATATATCGTAGATACTCGAATTAAATGCTTAAATATACAATATTTAAGTTAAAATTGTGGTGACAAGAGTCTCTATTAAATCTGATAAAAATAAATTTTAATTCATATTTATCAGCTAATACACATGTAGATGTAAGAACAACAAATTTGAATAGTGTTCATGTATTGGAATTATATACTACTGTAATTTTATTTTTACCACAACACTTTTATGGCAAAACAGATTTATTTATGAAATTTCAAACATATATACATATGTACTTTTGAAATATAAGCTTGGAATAGCTTTATAAATGAAAAATGTCAAAAATTGGGAGTGCTTATTCTCGGAATAAGCTTTTGAAATACTAAGCCAAAAGAAAATGTCATTTTTCAAATCAAATTTTAATTAAATATTATTTTACAATTATATTTTGTTTTCTATTATTAGAACTCGTTAAAATAGAAAAATTAAATTGTGTAATTTTTGTTGTTGTTGTTGTAATATTAAGAGGGTTTTATTAAAAACAGAACTCGAAATAGATTATTGTATTTACTATACTGTGTATTATTATCAATTTATCAGTTTTCCGGTGTACGTCATATAAATAATAATATTTCAATGTTTTTAGATAAGTAGCATTAAAATAAATATATTTTAATGGTGTAAAATAAAATATGTTTAAACCTTTTAATTTATACAGAAAAGATACTTGATAATGATTGCTTTGTATTATAATGTTTTATTAGCCAAATGAACTCTTTAAATATTTTTATTTTTTTTTTCTTGGACTAACGTTTTGATAATCAAGGCCATGAATGAATTAACATTTATTTTGTTATATAATAGACTAAATAGATGTTCATTATCAGATAAATACGGGCACTTTTACATCCATTTATTTTTATCTGAGTAATATGAAAGATATTTTTGTATTTTTATCAGCGTTAAGTATAAAATTGCTTGAATATAATGTTATATATATCAAAATAGTTTTTCTCAATTTGTATGCAATTATAAAATGTAAAAACAATTATTGATATTTTAAGATAACACATCATAATATATATTATAATATTTAAATTTCAATATGATTATTGTGATGTTTTTAAAATATAATATATAATTACTTGTCTTGTTCTAACTCATTATAAACAGCACCTTTATATTTTTTTAACAGCTTTTTTTATTTTGAGCTCACGATTAATGTAATAAATAAATCTACTACATGATATATTAACATATACTGATATACTACATAGGTACTATACCTATGTATGAAAAGTATTTATTCTATGTCTTTGAACAACCTGTGATTTTCTTATCCAATTACAATGTAAATTAATTATTCAAATGTAAAAAGTAAAGTAAAAAATGGTACAGTCATATCATTATTATGAAACGATTATCATATTATAGCTGTCTGTTAATCACTAGTTTTTTAATATATATTGTAAATAAATCATTGTATTGCTGATAAAACATAGGAACTATTAAAGACACTTTAATTATTGCCTGAGTTAAATATTTTTTATAATTTTTATTCTTCAATGATTAATATTAAGTAGGTGCTGAAATATGTAAAATATACAACCTAATATCCTATATCTATACTAATTACTAACTCATTACATTATTATCTAATGATATCTATTATAACACAGCGTGTTTTATGATCTTATTTGCGTTTATTGTAGACGTTATATTGACATCTAGAATAATATTGTTTAATCTGTGTTAATTAATGAAAAATGTATGCACATCGAATGATCAATAGTTTTCTGTAATATAACTTAAGAAAATACAACGACGGACAGTATTATATTTTAATGTAAAAACATCAAAAACAGATAATTATTTATTACAAGTTTTCACTAATAATTATATATATCTAAATATTATGTAATATTGTTGGGTTATTTAGTATCATTGCAAATTTATCAAAGATGACATGATTTTAAGATATTTTTATTAATTAATAATTTTTATATTTATATTTTATTTTTTACTGGACCAATTTATAGTTCGTTTTTTGTTTATTTAATTATTTTCAGGGTGTAAAAACAGTTCAAATTTGAAAATGTAAAAACATTGTGATTGGTATAGTATTTTAATACCAGTAAGCGTATTTTAATCTTATTAAACATTACCGGTTTAACATTCTTTATTATTTCTAATTTTTTGTAATATTTAAATGATTATTTAATCTGCTATTAGATAATATTATATTATGTATTTATATTCTATATGAATGACAATTACGTCTTATACGTATCACTTTTGTGTACCTACTGTATTCAGACATAATAAATGGTACACCTAATACATTTTCTTAAAGAACTATATGAAGAATGTAATGCTGTTTTATCTATTTATATACAAAATTTAAAGACTAAAATATAGTGGGTATTATTTTTCATAAATTAAAAACATTTGCACTAATTTTATATGATAAAATATAATATACTAACGATTTTCAAAACTTTATTTTCATATTATAACTATTTTGTTTTTAATTAAACTGTTCTTTATCGGTCTCGCGTTTCAATGAAAAGGTGCTTAAAATAAGTGAAAATAAATTGGATTCAGTCATACATCACTTCAAGTGCAAATTTAGTTTTCTTTTTAAAATTTATATTTTACTTATTGCCATAGCAGAGAATCGTGTTTCACAAGAAAAGTAGAAACTTTAAAACTAATAAGAATTTAAAATCAACAATGTTTTTCATGAAAATGAAAGATATCCATTTTATGCTGCAAGTTAAAATTCATCAAACTCTAATCGGGTAATTAAATTAATTAAATCAGTTTTAAGTGTTATCATTTGAACCAAAGCAATTTTTTTCTGGATCAGAAAAAAATTCTTTTTATTTCAATTTGATTAATGTTATAAATTTACGAAATTATTTAATACAAGTATTGGTACAAAACTGAATAAATAAATAAAATAAAATAATAAAATGCATGTGATGAGTATAATGTGATAATACGAAGATGGTATATTTTTAGATGAGTAAATTGAGATCATTACTGTAGAATAGATATCGTACTTGAAATAAAGATACCATGCGATATGCCATTATTGTTTTGTAAAATTATTATTATTATTATTTTGTGAAGTAAATTTCTATGAAAAGAAAAATATTAATAACATAACTAATATACGGGCCATCAATGTTTCATAATAGAAACATTTTGTAGGAGTTGCCGTGCGCATAAATTATTGTTAAAGGACTATACTGTTGTTTTTTTATCATTATTATTATTTTATTTTTTTTTTAAACCGTGGTGAACAGAAATTACCGGAGTGAATAAAAACCGATCCGATGAGGGTATTCTATTGTTTTACACTATCGGCCACGCATTATTATTATTTTTGTTTTCGAGCAATTTCCTGGGGGCCACACCCCGTTTACGAGTTTTGACGCATAATTGGATTCTGACATTCAACACACACACACACACACATAGTTCGTTACGTATAAATATAAAAGTAAAATAAGAAAAAAAACGACTCTTGAAAAACTTGTTTAAAATCAAAAATTAGAAAAATTACGTTTCCTCGACCATGTAAATTTAATAAAATATTATGGCATGTATATTATAAAGCTTCATAGTTTACTCTTCAAGTACTTTTCACATAAGTATAGTATTTTGTGCTATAGCTATTGATAATAGTTAAAAATAGCATAAACTAAAAAAATATAATAGTATCTTTTTAAATGGCCTTCTTCTTGAACAACTTCGATAATATTAATATCATTATCATATTTCTTCTTAATATCATAATTATATAAGCATTAACATTTCATTTTATTATGTAAAAAATCAGTGTCAAATAAGTTTATCATTTAAAAATGTTGAATTTAAATAATACTAATATAAAATAAATTAATGATTATTCTATGTTAATGAAAAAAAAAAAAATCATATTAACTTATTTTACTTTGGTATTTAAAGGAAAAAATAAAGTGTCGAAATTGTCACCTAAGTTAAAAGAAAAGATCAAAAGTAAATAAATCTTTTCGAAAATATCTCGTTTTGTTTCCATTATGGTTTTAATTTTTAATCAAACATTAAATTTATTATATATAGACATTTAGTTATTTTCAATTTATGTACTCAAATTATTAAAACGGAAAATACTTTCCTATCTACTGAGAAATAAGGGCTTTAAATAGAATATATTTTACGCTCAATGATAACACTTAAAGAATTTTTATAAAATATTAATTAGTTTTTTGTATCATTGTTATACTTAATGCTTTCGTACAAAATATTTTATAAAATTTTTATCATTAAAGTGATTATTAAAAAATTATAATATTTAGATTTTTATCAAGTTACTAAAAATTTTATTCGATGCATAAATTGCAAAATATTCTATAGATAGGTAATTGAATACTTGAATTAAATTTTTATACTTTACCTATATTTCTATATTTAAAAATTATGCTAATATTTTTAGCATATTGGAAAAAATTTTGATTGAATGAAAAATAATACTATCATATTATATTTACTTAAATTTATATTATATTAAATTGTTCTCTAAGTGAAAGAGAATACTTTTTATTAAATATAGTAATAAATATTTGTTGTAAAAAGTTTATGTCAAGTTTATCAAATTGTACAATGATTTTTTTTATAAAAATATAATTCTTTCAAGAGTTTAAGAAAAATAATATAAATTAGTATAAAACTTAGATTTATAATGCCAATGTCTATATACGAGAAAATAAATTTACGCCCGGCATCTTAAAAAATAAAAGTTAGGAACATTTTTAATTTTTTTAGCGTTCCTATAATTATTATTGGTATAGTTATATTAATTATATGGTATATGGATAACGCCAAAATTAAAAATCTTTCATACACGTGCCATAATTTATTTTGACGCTTAGTTCATTAAGATTAACTTATATTATCTTCTATATCTTACTATTAAAGACGTTGACTATGAAACATTATAGCTAAGCAATAAGCATATTATGTCGTACATCTACATACTTATGTCACTTTATAATTTATAACTAACAGTATTGAAAATAAGTTGATATTGATGTAACTCAAATGCAGCCATATATGTCACTCGAACGTAGTCCGTATCTATAATATAACATAATCTATGATATAGGTACAAATTATAGCCTGTTGGTATTATATTCTCAGGCGGAGATCTCAGATCGCATGGACCATACAAACGGAACTGGGTTAACATTTTAAGAAGGGGGAAAGAGGGGTTTAATATTCTCAATAGAATGTAGTAATACTATATTATAGTGAAATAAAACTTGATGCTTACTACACAATATTAATTTAAGGATATTTAATAATAATAAAAAAGGAGGTTTCTTTAACGAATTTAGTACAATAGACTTGTTTTCTTTCTTTAATGAAAACTAGTCAATAATCTTACTGTTGCTAATATTTGCTTTTGATAAATAAATAGATACACCTATGACAGAGGTTCGAGTGGTCTAGATCCCCTCCAAGTTTCCCTTTCTCGATTTCTGACCACGTCGGTTGGGAGACAAGAGGGACGGGCCTAGACGTATTCAATGTTACACGTTGTCTTATACTGTAGCGAGCTTGTACAAACTGTTTTTGAGGTCGTTTCGATAATAATTGATTTCCGAAGAAATATAATAACGACTTCAAGTATTTATCGAAATTTAGTAAAAAAAATAAAATACGAGTCTGCGGGGGCCCAGTCGCGGATAATATACCCACTAGCGCGCGTACGTATATACAGTCACGTCTCGACTACGACGGCGTACCGTATAATTACACCGAAATCCAAACCACAACTTATCCGGCGATATTATAATATTATTCCCCATACGAAATATTACATTTTCTTACGAATAACGTTTTCGGTTTACATTTTTTTTTCCGTTCTTTTCCGTAGTTCTTTCCTCCTCCGCGCCCGTCGCGTTTCGTCTCATACACACATCATCGTCGTTATATATATATATATAATATATATATTACAATATAATATATATATATAACATCGAGTCTAATTTCGACACGGTCTGTGTTTTGGATAACGACAAGAAAAACCGTCCGTTTTTCTGTACACGATGCCCATTATGCGAGCGTGTGTGTGCGCGCGTCATACATATACTCGTATTGGGATGATTTTTTTTTTTTTAATCTGTTTCGTTACTATTATTATTTAATCCATTTCTGACGATTTCAATTGGTTATCATGACGTATAGACGGCATTATTGTTATTACCTACACGTCCCATTCTCGTCGTACATACCGTAGGAAATTCGTAAAAAAACGATAATATTTACTGCTCATATTATACCTATGATATACAACTTATACATCCATTAATACAGCCAAGACTCGATTAGGGAAACATTAAAATAATTACGCAGTGTTTTTGTGGTCATTCTTTTACCTTTTTCTATATTTTTTTTTCTCTTGCTGTTCGGTTATTTTATATTGGGGACAGATGAGGTTCGTTGTCGTGATTTCTACTACACCGCCGTTGTGACACACAATAATATCATATTTTATTAATTAATGTCATTATTATTGTGTCTGGATTGCGTAAAATTAAAATCTGAATGTCCAAGTAAAATAGTGTATAAATATTTAAACTATTTGACGTTAAAAAACTACGACGACGTCTTACAACACATAACAAATAATAATATCATATATTTTCATTGTTTGTGAGACTATAATATTACAGTATATATATATATACGTATGTATTGCTATATACGCATTATCATTTAATATTAGATACATTGATATTAATACCTACGTTTTATTTTATTACACGCTCAATAATATGAAAACATTTTATAATATTACATTTTTTTGTTTTGTATGCGTTTTGTTCTAAAATTGTGTTAAAAATTCTTTTGCATCAACGCCACACTGGTACTATTCACCTTGGTTGTTGCAAGGAATCGCAAGGAAATTCAAAAACGTTTTAATTTGGAATTTTATAATTTCTCGAAATCGTTACAATTCTTAAAGGAACTTGAAGGGAACTTTTGTTTGTACAGTTCTGTTCTTTTCATTCCATTCAAAAAACCAAGTATATATAAATCTGTTAAGGCAATCGTTTTGTTTTCAAGGAAATTTTAATCACTTTTGGGTTATAACAATTTTGTTCGAAATAATTTTTCACATGAAATTATTTCAAATTTTAATATTATAAGTACACTTAATTCCAAGTTCTAAATAGGTATATAGTCCCATCCAATTTTTATATCTAACTTTTTGCTCGTTTCATTACTGATAAAAGTTAATGCAAAAAATAACCACGTCTTATTGTCTATATTATTATCATTTCTCAGTAGCAATTTAGTTGTGACATCTCAGATTGAATATGCCACAGATAAAATCTATTTAATGATATACGAGTACCAATATATTGCATTAAATATGTACACAGTTTAATGATTTATTGCTATTCGATTACAAAACAAACAATATTAATTTTATTTGAAGCTTATTTACTTACAAAATGTTTATTTATAAGATTATGTTGTATACCTTTATGGCTTAACAATAAATTATGTTTAGCATTTTAATAGTTAAAATGTTTATTGGCATTAACCTCATTTATAGTTCCGTGTCTAAGTGAAATTAAAAGTCTGCACTCTGCAGCGAGCAAACTACATAGTCATTTTATTTTACTTCTGATGTAGGTATTCCTACACGGATAATTATTCTAAACGAGTTCAATTTAATAAAGATGAATAATGGTTTTAGAGCTTCTTAGTAATCTGAAAATTTTAAATAAATTACATACGTATACCTATTTTTACAAGAATAATCGATTTGAAGTCTTATTATATTGATTTTAAAGATGAAAACCAAATACACTTAGAGAGATATTGTTGAGTGTATTCTAGAAGAACGTTTGGATATTATTATGATAGGAAATATAAATTAGAAAAAATCTAATTTATTAATAAATATTTTTTATTTAAAATATATTTTTAATTTTTTCTTACAAACTATTACGATGAGTAAAGAAGTTACCAATTAGTGTACAAGGATTAAAAACGTAGAAGAAGAAGCGATAATCTATTGACAATACTTCCAATTTATAAGTTTAATATACTTATACTTAATATCTAGTGTCACACTGCATATTTAACCACAACAAAAACCAAATAATTAATTTTTTAAACAATCGATTAATTATTTAAAACGTTTTCGTCAATATTAGTCGTGGTACAAATAAGTCTTTAACTATTTTTAACTGATCGCATAGTTTATTGGTTAATACTTAATTAATTTTTAAAAAATGTACTAAATAATTTTATTTTCTTAATTTATAACAATTTTATATCTCATGTGTTATGTACTTTAACCGTTATAAATTATAATTTTATATTAAAAACAATATTTTACATAATTATAATTATTTATAATAATTTTTACTCATGTTAAAATATGTATATATCAATAATAAATTTTATGATTAATTTTTGATAATTTTAAAACTTTAATACAAATAGGTACTTATTATCACTTATTTATTTATGTTTTGATCTAATCAATTCAGTTTTACTCAATGAAACTATTTTACTATAGACTTTCAAACGTATCTCTAAAACATAATGTAATATACATTTATTTATTTTTAGTATGTTGGTTTAAAAAGCCTAATACATTAATATTTCAGTACTTAAAATTATATTTTATTCAAACAGTTATTAATTTATAAATGCAAAAATTATGTATTAGCTAATAGATATTAAACGTATTTAAAAAATTAAAATATGGTTGTTGATAAATTAAATTTTGTGTCACAACCTCACAACCGACACAGTGTTGTACAATATAGAGAATAAATGTCATAAATCGTTATTCACGATTTATTTATTTAATTGAATTTGTTTGAGTGTGAACTTAACGTTCAACTAAATTTTTAAATGACTGTGAAAATGTGTAATTATCAAGAAAGTATAAACTCAATTAAACGTCATTCACATTTTATGATGTTCACAGTTTTCAACAAATATTATATTATTATAATAAATCTGAACTATAATATAAGTTTAAAAAAATGTTTGTACACTATGACCTTCAAGTAACACTTAACACTTTGAAAGAAGGCGTTATCGAATATTTATTGATGAATTTAGTGCATACCACTTGGGCATATCAAAATACATTAAACTTCTAAATATTTATGCACATGTTATTACGTTATAACATATAACTATAATTATAATTAATATGCGTCATTTTTGAAATTATAATCAATTCTACTCTTTTTTTTCTTGCAAAATAAAATGAATGTACATCGAATGTATAACATAATTCCTACATTATTACGTAATACTTAAAAATTAGTTGAAAATATATTCTGAATGTCCTTTTTGAAAATATTCACACCAACTGTTTTAAATTTTTATTAGTTTTCTATCGATCATTTAACCATTTCTTTGTTCTTGAATCATTTTCTTTTTATTTTAAAACATATTATCTGAGTTGCTTGAAACAAAGTTTGATGATTTTTTTTTTTTTTTGAATCGTTTGTGAATTATGGATCATATATTTTAGCGTATGACAACTGTCGCAAACCCTCTTTTCCATTTTGTTTTAAAACGAAGAGAGGGGCAATTCCGGCCTTATGCTACTGTTCGATTCCTCGTTTCATAAGTTTGGCATTTCCAATTTAAAATTTCATATCGTTTTCCATTTGGCTATATAGGTAGAACTGCCTTGTCAGAAATACCTTTGTATTCATTGAAGGATTACTTTTATATTTTTATGTGAAAAAGTGTATACGAAGCAATTGCATAGAAGAAAAAGTACCACACGGGGGAATATTCGAAACATAAACACACACATCCAAGAGTCTAGAAATTAAAATATGTTTATGCGATATGATTTATGACGTAAATAATATTTGTTTTCGATTAAATTTATTTTTGTATAAAAAAGTTTACATAATATATTGTGTACTGCAGTGAGAAAATATCAAATAAATTAGTTCCGTATAACATGTATCATATTACTATATCAGCCAATACATCATGTTATACGAAATATTATAGTATGTACAATAAATTATTAAAATATACATAGATTTCTTATTATATACAATCATTAAAATACTATGTTACAAAATAATGCCAAAAACAATTATATAAATAAATAACAAATTAACTACCTATGCTAATAGGAATAATACAAATAATATGATAAAAATAATATAAAATTATTGTCATGATTATTACTAAGAAACGTCTGCGATGCCGGCCATCACTAAGAGTTCGATCGAACAGAAATTGTAACCTTTGAGGATTTTGAAAATTCCATTGTCTCCCCAATTTGAATTCCACGAATTTATTGCCAACCAGTACTCGTTTCCATCGTTGTCAACACCCCATCCAATTAATTTGACGTGGTGGTAACCTATAAGATCACCGGCCGTAGACTTGTAAACTCCTGTAAGTACGACAAATGTTCGTGGTTAGGTGCATTAGCGTACTTACAACTCTTATCTTAGATTGTTTGCGCACAATATAATGTAATTAATGTCAGTGGTAGCTAGGTATAGTATTAAAATATTTTAGTGCCAGAATTATGCATAATTCACTAAAAATATTTAAGATAATAAGCAAGCAAAACTTTTATAAAAATTGAAATCAAAATAAATTAATTTTTCCCATAATAAAACATGCATTTTATTTTCAAAAAATTTAGAAATTTGCATTGTAATTAATTATAAAGATTAATATTCAAAAATTATGTAAAAAAATATATACTCCAACATAATAGTTCATATATGCTCTTATTCATATTTGTAGTTTATCTATCTATTACTTTTTAAGCTGATTGATACAAATATGGAAATTCTTATAACTATATAACTATATAAGACTTAATTATTGTACTACAAGTACCAACCTTCTTTGTAGCCCATAAAATTTTCGTACACATACATGAACGCAGTCACAGGGCCGTAGGTCATAATCTCTTGTTGAATTTGTGTGACGTTTGTCCATGAAGTCATGTAAACGACCGAAGCTATGGCAAAAAAAAAACATACGCATATATATTATTTGATGTGATAAGTGCTGTTGTGATGATAAGTAATGTTGTGCGTAGACACTTTTAAAGTACTAAACTAGAAGGAGCTTAATTATTATATTATCTACCAGAGTCTTAAAGACAATATTTACAAAAGTGTTCAAACATATTATGGCATATGCCAAATACACTGTAAAAGAAAATGCTAAAGTAGTGAAATATAATTACTTTTATGCAAATTGTCTTCGTATTTAACTTTATAGTTTTTGTTAGTACACTTTTTTCTGCAAATTGTCATTTGTGTTCTATGGAGATTCGAACAATTTGTCATGTTGCTATCACCATAATGATCGCAAGGCCTGTTTTTATACGGCTGGCAACCCTATATAAAATCAAATATTCAAATATTATGTATAATATTAACCATATTACGTTCAATAACTCGATTAAATTATGTTGACGGTAAATTATTAAAGTATTATTAATTCGTCGTATGTGTTATATTATATATATTAGGTATATATATTATATATACCTCATTGGAATTGAAGTTACCACCAGTCACTATTCCTTTGTCCAAAGTTAATTCCCAAGCTTTAAACGCCGATCCACCATCACAACCCAATTTTTCACTATTACCGCAAGACATTAGGTTTTGTGCGGACAAGTTTTCAGTAAATTTCCCATTGGTCGCTATACAAAGCCGATCCGTGAAAGCTGAAGCCACTGCTACCGCCTGAAATACGCATAGAACAAACGATAAGCTTTGACCGTGTGACTTTAATAGACATTGTAGTTGTATTATTAGGTTCAAGTCATTCGAATTATTATAATAATAATATAGACTTTGATTCAATATTTATTTTGCATAGTACGATATAGTTATATGAATATAGTATATTTATTTACCCAGCTAGAAGCACAATTTCCTTGATCCTTGACATCACCGATGACATTTGCACAATTGACGAAATACTGACGCGCATCGAATTCCTTCGGTATATCCGTTTTGTAACTGATATCAAAAGTTTTTCTATCTTTTAACCAGTTGTCGTAGTTTATTTTTTGAACCGATTTCCGAGTTTTAGATCTGAAATTCTAAAAAATAAACACTTGTAAATCAAAACTTAATCGAGTGCGACGCAAAAACTTAAAACCTATAAGGATAATATGACACAACTTATACATTAAAGTTAGGTACCTACTGGGTTAAGTGAAGCATATGCCAACTACTGTTATTATCACGGTAACCACAGCAGTGGTAGCTTACTAGAGCGATTTAATTTCACGAAAACGGTCAAAATATTTATCGGTGGAATCTACCCTCCATTTTACTGTGATCGTTATACGAACACGTTTTAGACAAATACTATATTATACTATCTATAACAAGACATGGAAACCGGATGGATTTTATAGAAATTCAATACGTGTACGGGTCTTGACAAAAGAGATTGAAAACGACTACCGCCAACCCTCATGATATCGTATAAGAGTTTTCAAAGGAACTTGGTGGGTGTGTCATACAATATGTGCATAAAGACTGCAGACTATTTACACATAATATTTTACTTACAGGCCCACGGTAGCGTCGGTGAAGGAAAAGTTTTTATTATTTAAAAAATAACCATAGTAATAATAATAATAATAATAATAATAATAAAGGTATCACCTATGACATACCTCGTTAGACGATTTAGTAAAAGCCACGTCGGTTGCGGTGGCCACCCAAATCACAGATGAAACGAAAATCACAAATGAAATAAATGAATGCATGATTTATTTCGTTGAGTAAGTTAGAGAATACGTATGACGAACTGAAGTCAATAGTCACCTCGATCTTATATTGACGACCGTCTTCATACTACGTATTAATAATAATTGTAAAAACGTTCCGATGATCTCATTTATATATATCGTCTGCAATTAAATAAACAGTACCGGAAAAAACTTTTTAAGACGATATTATATCGTGTAGTACCTATATAATAATATTATAATAGCTTGTTAAAAACTGCGTGAGATATCTTTGATGATTAATAAATTTAAGATTTATGAAGTACAATTCAAACAAAAAAAAACAAAAAAAAAACACTTGTTTAGCACCGAGACAAGCTTCAAATCTAATAATTTTTAATGAATGACGTACATTAAGTCACTTACAAACCATCCACTTAATTTTTTTATAACTCTAACGAAAATTACAAATGACATCGATTACAGTATTATTTTGCGAGCCATTTACGACATAAGAAATATTGCACGTCCTTTGTTTTTCGAGTATCTAAATAATTGTTGTTTTGTTTTATACATTAATACGCCACTTTAGCCTATTGGAAGATATAAAAGTATTTTTCATCCTAATACGCAAGTGTTTATTTAATATTTTATTTGCACAACTTATTAATTGTTAAGTAGGTACCTATGTTATTAGAATTTAAAACTCAAGTATTTCAGTGTGTAATTCATATCATATTATTAAATGTCAACTAGTATTATTACATGATACCATAGAAAAAAATATCGTGATTATGATAAATTACAAACGTTGTGGCTGTAGCCATAGACATAGGTTAGATAATTAAATTATAAGTAAATAAGTAAATAAAATAAAAATGTTATCGTGAACAATATTATGAATAAGTATGTAGTTAATTGTTTTTGTTATATTGAACCGATTGAGCTTATTAAAAGTAAACTTGTAAGTGTATTTAACATTTGTGCAAGTAAGTTTCTTTGCATATAAGAGTAGGTATATATATTTTTTTAAATCGTTCTAATTATTTGCATACGATAATGACACAAAAGAAAATTTTTTATTGAGGTCAAGATCATATTATACTATGATGAATAATATGTAATATTATTGCGACTTAGAAATGTCGAAATTATACCCCAGTATCAAAATAATATCTAAAATATTATTTATTAATACTATGATCAGTTGAAGGATCACACATACCCACAAAATAATAATAATAATATTAATAAGCGCTACTTAAAATATTACTGTTGTCTTTAAAAAAATAAAATATTATCGTATGTATACTCGTATTGCAGCTGGTTTAAACATATTCCTCGATAAAATGTGATTCTCAGAATTAAGCTCTATTATATTATTTAATATCAGACCCTCATAAAATTAATTTAGTTAACGTATAAAACATAAAATATATATATGAAATATCATACAATATGTTCTGTTTTTTTTTTTTTTTTTTATAAAAGCCAATAAATATTTTATTGCCTTGGATTCCACGCCTAACTCCTGGTCTATCTACCCAGTATTATATATATAAAAAAAAAAAAATAAATAAATATTTCAAACACAAATTACTGCAGTAAAATTAATGGTAAATACTAAATACATATTGTACAACATATTGTATACATCCGTTTCCCTCCGTGCAATAACTATACCTAGCTTTATATAATATATATATATATTATGGTTGCATTCACGTTTATTTTTAACCAGGAATGAGGATATTATTCCGAGCTATAAAGATATCTTCATTCCAGTAGTATATACGTCTTGTCAACCCTGAAAATGCAATTATTTTATGAGCTACATATTTATAATGATTTAAAAATAATGGTTTTTTTTTTTTTTTAATTTTTATAATAAATATACAATCTACACGATAATAACACAATGGGTATATGTGATGTAGTAATATTAACAAGTGAATTCGAGAGTAAGAAGTCACCTATTAGTGACACTTAACTTGAGTAAATTTTTTTTTTATT
Organism: Melanaphis sacchari; assembly: GCF_002803265.2. Lineage (NCBI taxonomy): Eukaryota > Metazoa > Arthropoda > Insecta > Hemiptera > Aphididae > Melanaphis > Melanaphis sacchari. Next base: position 96,086 of record NW_020270439.1, on the reverse strand, counting down.
TATCTGATCTTGGTTGGGAAGGAGAAGAGAGAGAGAGAGAGAGAGAGAGAAATAAAATAAAAGGAAGTGGAGGAATATCGAATAGGCTTATTAGAGCATTACAATAGCAGATCTTTGCATAAAAATAATAGATTAAATTGTTAAAATGTTAGTTTTATTGTTAAATTTCAATATTACAGGTATATTGACATTTTCGTTGCTACTCTAGTTATTAAAAATAAAATTTACATTTGTACACTCAATTCATGTTCGACATTATGATATCTAAAATATTAAAAATGTCAAAAGATTATAAGAAATCGTCAAATTGATATATCTTCATATTATTATATTATATATAGACAAAACTCCACTATACGAGTACATTAATTGTTGTATATAGCTACACTGGTGCGATTTTGCATATCAATATTTAAACTAGAAAAAAATTACTTTAAAACTACATTTTATTCTCATAATACTATTGTTAAAAAAATTTTAAATCACTTAATAGTGATATTTTACATTGCATTTTTGCCCTGCTGCTATTATTACACAATAAAATTTTTATTAATATTATTACAATTTATTTTTAACTGCATATTATACTTAATATTTATCTGAACAGTTGAAAAATATCTACTCGCATTTACAATATGATAAAAAAAAAGTCCTGCTTAAACATCAATTATAGGTACGTACTTAACACTATTAGTTACCAGGTATAACACAACTTTGCCTCCGTGGCCCGTGGCCAACGATAATATTATATAGTAACAGTTGTTTTTTTTTTAGTAACAATATATCCAATATATAGGTACGCGGTGAAAGATATTAACCAGAAATAAATAGTAATTAGATTTTACGAGTACGTTTCATTTTTGACAGAATTAATGATTCCAATGAGCGCAGTTGATGTTGATTGATTCAATGGGGAACTTCATTAAAAACTATGCGGATACCTGCCGAGCTGACAATGACTGGTCGCCTTTAAAAAAAAAAAAAAAAATGTATACGTGTACATTAAAATAAAATAAAACAAAAATAGTCACGAGAAAGAAATTACAAAAAGGAATACAATTAATTAATAAAATAATAATCAGAAAATATTGTGTTCGTGTTGATTAAAAAATGGGCTACGCGCATTCGATTGTTCTCCGTCGTAGATGATGACATTCATCGGCGGGACATCTTTTTATTAGCTTTTATTAAAATAGTAATATTAAGATGGATGGAAAAAACGATTTCCGTTCGAAAGCCATCTGCCCGTGTTCCTCCTGACGCACCGTTTTTAATTGTTCTAAAAAAAAAACCATTTATTTTATACCATGGTACCAAATATTATACTACACGTACCTACACATAATACAATATTATAATATGAATATCACATAATTACGTTATAGTTTGCACTCGGATAACATGTTTTCTACCGGATGGCTTATACATTTTTAATACGTCAAATCTATATAGACGTTATTTTATTTTTTTCTATTCTCAATTTTCTATTATATTATTATGCATTTATTATTTTTGTGTACAAGTGTTTCACTTAACTACAATATCGTGGCGGTCGTCCACGTCAGAGACATTTGAGTGTATAATTTTATCGAAATAATTCGTTAAAACGACGCACGCGATAGAAACATCAAAAATGAATTTAAATTTTTTGATAAAATGTAGTATAATTGGGTGGAAAACGTACGTTTTAACAATAAATTATAAATAAGTACTGGGTAGTTAGTATTTAATACATGTACGTCCATGATAGTCAATAGACCTCGTACATAAACTGAGAATTACGTATTGTTTATTTGCAAAGATAAATAATATTACTTCACTTTAACAAACAATGCGTTATTGTAGTAGCAATATTAAATATGCTCTTATAAATCTATAATCTATAGTATAATATTTCTATACTAATTTACAAATAATTATCGTATTAACGTTAAGATTATGGTTTTTTTTTTCTTTTATTATAAGAACAATAGATTTTATGCTTTTCTATCAAAATAAAATAAAATAAATGTAAACAGATAACGCTAATAAGCATAATACTGTTAAATAAAATAAAAAATGGGATGGCTAATACAATATCATTCATGATAACTGTACTTGAAATTTCAACATTTGTATGCGTTTTTTATGAAATTTATTTTTGATATGATTTTTTTCAAACTCAATAAATTATTAGACGATTACGATCAACGTAAGTACAAGGTATACATTTATAAGTTCAAGTTCAAAGAATTATTGTTTTAAATATTCAAATAGAAAATAAATATATATCTCAGACAAAATCTATATAATTTTACTTTGATATTTTAGAATATACTGTATTTGGTTAATTAAAGCAAATTAATTAATTTAAATTTTTTTGTATTTACATTGTATAATGATATTTTACGCTATAAAATATTTATCATACATGAATATATACATAATGTATTGATGAAATATATGCTATATTATGTTTAATTTATATTATTGTGATAATGATACAGTATAAAATACATATTTATTTTAAATATCTAAAGACCAGACCAGTTTCTTGTGGTAATATATCATGTTTGTCATGTTATTATATTATGTTTATCATGAAATACTCAGTTTTCATTGACCAACCATATGGTGTCAACCATTTATAATATGTAATACGAATTTAAATTGCTTCCGTGAACTTAAAGAAATATATTTGTTTTTTCCAAACTGATTTTTACAACAAATTATTGCGTTATTAAAATTTATAGAGCTATGTTGTACTATATGAACCAATGTACTTATACGGCAACAAACGTTGAAAATCTCTTAAACTAACCTTTTTGTTTAATTGTATAACGATATATTATGATTTGATATTATATACTACATTAATCGATTATAAACATTAAACACAACAATGACCACTATATAATATTGTATTATAAATAATATTATAGATAAAAAAAAAATAAATAATTTTATTCAATTCAACAAAAAATTTTATAGATTATCAATGATAAATTAGTATATTGTTTTATATAGATCTACATTAGATTGACAAAAGGGTCATATTATGATACTATTCACCCTAATCCCTTACAAATCGTCATTAATAAAACGTACCTAATTAATGTTTGCTACATTTTAGTGGAATAACATGGGTTGTACCTACATAATATTATAATATGATCGTCTCGGAAACTCACAACAGACGCAACACGGGTTATATTATTATAATATTATTATTAATACGTAATAGTGACGGCCAATAATTAGAAAACACTGCTCCGATAAAGAGGGACCGTGGGAATATTAAAACGCTACTATAATTAATTACGGCAATGATTTATACTTTTTAATAACAGCGTTGTTTCCAAAAAATGTAATATAATTCATATTATGATTATTATTATTGTTATAGTATCATCGTTATTATTATTAAACGCAGTGCAACGCGCCATAATGCAACCACGGTCCATTGGTCACAATCGATTATTATTTTCCCCGTTGGCCCCGGGCGAATTTGCATTTATTTTTACCACTGAAACAGAATTAGAAACGTAAGTAAACGCAAATATCACTATACGTAATTATAATTTATATCCAACATATCCAAGTGTATAATAACAATAATACCGACTACAGCTGTTACATATATACATCTGGTACCTATATACTTAGGTATAGTCATTTATTATTATAGGCTTCCTCTGATGTGTTCTAGTTAAATCGAGAATATGTACATATATTTGTTTTGTATACGAAAGTGTCTATTATTTTATTGCCCACGGTGAACAATGTCTGCAGTATATAATAATATAATTATGGCGAGCAATCGATTTCTTATTTTATTTTTGTCAATCATTATTATTTCTATCGTACTGTCTTTTCAATTTAGTATTAAGTGCTTCCATTTGTACACTATAATATATCACTGACTAACACGTCTTGTTTATCATTTTTCATAGTTTGATTGTCCATACTTGATGGGATTTTTTTTTTGTTCAATGTTGACACTCCAATTCATATTTCTGAGAAATGGTGCTAAATGTTTTTGCACTTTTCCAGAATTATGTATTAACATAAATGAGTAACCTAACACTATCCCTCGGAAATATTCTTAAAAATATTTTTATTCATTATTTTAATTTTATACATATTAAACTTAATTTCATCTTTGATATCAAATAAAATATATTTATAATATTTATACTTTTTAATCTCATCTGAATATCACTAATATTTTCAAAGAGATAAGTGAATCAAAGATACACATCTCTAGTAAATTGGATTATAATCTGTATCAACATTTTAAATAATCATTTTTTTTTCTTCTTTTAATATATACAGTAATACATAAATAATAATTACAAATAATAGAACAATTTAATTGTATTCGAACAAAGAAAATTGCATATAGGTTGTAGGTGACTATAGGAGGGAGGGCAATATTTTTAGCATGGTTTGTTACACGTTATGTAATGCTGTCAAGCATTTTTTAATAGTGGAATAACTAAATTTTAAAGTGTTATATCTGCAGTAAACCATAAATATAAATACACGCCACATTACATAATTGCAGCACGTTTCTTTATTATATACAAGAACGTGTGATGTCGCAGTAGCCCCTACCTTATTGGTATCTATCTATCTATCTATATATATTTATGTATGTATATATACACCACAATATTATTATTATGTATGTACAAAGCACATTTTCCGTCTACGTGTAAAATATTGACGATTCGATTCGAGTAATAATTTTTAATTATTTGTGCACCATCCTAGGCGTTCAAATCGCGTAACACGTCATTCCTAAACATTATATTTACGAATAATATTAATACACCCATATATAATTTGTATGATCAAACAAGTGGCAGAACGCGCATTGTAATTGATGTATAGTTACTATTATAATATTATGTTATATAAATTAGTATAAGAAGTAAATAAAGCCACCTCATCCCATCATGATATAAAAATAAACCTAATCAAATCCTCAGAGACACTTAATATTGTCAACCATAAAACAAAGAAAGCATGGCAGAAAATTTAGAATAAAGTACCACCTACAAACAAAATATGAAATAAATAATGTTCTGTAATGTGAAAATTTCTCTACTCTTTATTGAAAAAAAAATAAGATGGAAGTAATAATTACCCATGTTTAACTAACTCCATCCTCATTACCAAAGAACCGGTCCCAACGTGCAACATGTGCAAAGAAAACCATACGATCAATCACAGCGAGACCAAATACCAAAAATACACCGAAAAACAAAAAATCTTTATTTATCCAGCCTCACTCCAACATGCACTTAATGAAAAAAACGTGGAAGCAATATATTTATTTTCTATAACATAAACTTAAGTCAAAAATTGTAAATAATTGTAAATAATGTTATTTTTTCCTACATAAAACTAAAATCTCATCTAAGAGTAGGCCATAATAACCAATGTTCTTGAAGCCATAACAGATACTAAAAAATTGTATGTGTTTAATACCTAAATATATTGCATAATATACACACAGTGTCTGCGAATAGAAAGTCGAGAAAGCACAACCCTCATAAGTCTGTAGCTCGTGTATAACAATAATGCATGCGCTGTTTATATTACCCCTACGGCTATATAATACATATTATATGATCTATATTTTTTCACCACCTTCACTATCATACTTTTATAAAGACTATAATACTGCGTCTGATAATTGTTTCTATTTATCGCATTGTTTATTATAAATTATAATATATTTCATAACATTGATTCGTGAATTGGCAATAATCTTTCAGTTTGGTAGGTACCTAATTGAAATTAAAACTTCGATAATTGGATACTCTGCAATATTATTCAAATATAGAGCATACCTAATAGTCATTATTGTATTTTAAACAATATTTCCAGAAAGCAATAGTTCAAAAATAATTGTATTGATATATTTTCAAAAATTTTAATGAAAAAAAAGAATAATTAGGTAACTACTCTGTTGTACAATATTTGTAGGTGTCGAACGAATCTCGCATTAAATAATAAGTCACTGTAATTTCGAATTCAATGATAAATCTTTACTCAACACAAAAAAACGATTCTTAGCGAATACGGGGAGTCAGTGTATATTAAGTCATAATTAAGTACACTTTATGATATAGGTAGCTAGTTTAATTACTATAAAAATAAATATATTTATAATTAGTAATTGATAGTAAATATATAGTTGATTGAATTAATTTTTTCGAAAAAAATACATTTAAAAATGTAATTGTGTGTACAAACTACAAAGTGTAATAATATGAGTGAAAAGTTTCAAGTGAGCGCTCTAATGATATTTTTAAATTACAACAAAATAATTAAAATCGTTATATTTTTTGTTTAAATATTTAATTGTGTTCAAATTTGAACTTCTGTCGATAAAAAAAGTACTGTTTTTACATATTCTTAAATTTGTTTGGTGACAGTATGAACCACTTATGAAGAGTTTTGTAATACATTTTCAATCCTCAACCATAATAATTGAGTATTTTATAAATTTTTAACTGCATTAAAATATTTGTACATTTTCGTAATTTAGATGAATTTTGAACTTTAAATATACTTATAAACAAAAATTATACATATATTACTGGTTATATTGAAAAGTATTAGGATTTTTTTACTTTTGATCCTCCAAGGAACGAACTGAATCTAATTTACCTAAAAAACCACCTTCAAAGTTAAAAAATGAAGCTACTTTATTGGCTCGAAAGGCGATAAACGATACAAAAATAAAAAAATTAACTTAATAGAAAACTAAAATAATCACTTTATATCGTTAAGCAACAAATAAATTAATTGTTTCACTCAGAACTTGAGTCTATTTCGTATAGCTTATAGATAGACAATTTTTAAAACACGTATTATTTTCATTTGTCTAAAATATTTTATGACCGACGTATAAATAACGTAAGCTTACAGTTTTAAACAGTATTTTCATCTGCTCGCGGCCAACCCACCACATGTGCATATATTACTTATAGGTAGGTATACTTAGTTATCACTCACACTTCAATCACACAATATGTATATAGATAATATTATAAACGCCGGTGATTTGTTCACGGGTATGGTATTACGGTGTTAATTTCAACAAAGTAAATTGTTTCAACACATTTATGTGTTATATATATATATATATATATACAGCGTACGAATTAATACTTTCCCGTCAAATTTTTACGTACACTATTTACCACCAGTATCGTATGCCCTCTTTTACCACGCGCATAATATATTCGTAATGGATAACGTACACTATAATAATAATATGACGCGCATAAAAAATTATACTGTGCGCGTTTACTATTCGGAGCGATCGTCTACAATCGTCAATCGCCGTATATATTATAATATTACGTAAAATTGCCGTTTTCTTTCATATTAATATTTAAATCACGTATCGTACTTACATTTTAGTCACAAGGCGGGAAGGATTTTTTTTTTTTTAATTTTTCATATCCATACAGAGCATAGCGGTGTACAGTACATATTCATATTAGCACTGCGAGTTTATAAATGTGTATTATATACATGCTTAAAGTATTCGTTCCATTATGATGAAACGGTTTTTGATCGATAGCTATCTTGAGTACGATGTACCATTGTTTTATCAGTGAGATAAAAATTAGTCTCGAGGCGAGACTTTTTTTTTCACATCTTCTGTATATATGCATACAGTTTATGTACATATATATAGTGTCTTCTTGCATTTTCTATTATTTTCAATAATTTGTGTTGACGTTAACCACGCTGTATAATTTTCTTAAGTATGCGTAATAATAATAATTGTACACACAAAACTCAATTAAAAAAAAAAACTAAAAAAAACGCAGCTATTAAAGTCACCGTGCGCGTATATACATACGTACAGAGTTATATTCTTGGAGACGTGTCGCAGACAGAAATAATGCATCATATTATTAAAAATATGTGTACCCAGACCCGATTTCGTTTATTATGATATGTGTACACTGCAGCGGATGTGCGTCTATACACATAATATTTAATGATAAATATACGCCCGTGCGCCCACAGTAGTTATTTGGAACTTCTCCCCGATTCGGTCTTTTCATGCTAGTGGAACAATGTGAATTATGTAGTATGTAAACAGTATTTTTTTTTCTTTTACAACCTACACTTGTGTGTATTTTTTATGTAGGTATACTCCGTCGAAGTGATTCTGCTGACATAATTTTGAAGGCGTAAAATGTGCAAATCGATAAATGAATAAGAAAAAAGAATAATAATTTTATAGTCATCGCACGTTATAGTTATATGAATAACATTTAATTCTGTTTCCGACTTCATATAATAGTCAAGAATACGTTTATTATATAATAGCATTCGTTTAAATAGTAAATATTTAATAGGAATATTCATTGATTGAATTATTTTATTATAATAATATTATAAGAACACGAATAACTGCATACTTCATTAGCAATAAAACTGCGTATTATATACATATAATAAACTGCAAAAATATATCAGATTTAAGTATTTTTTGTTCAATTTTGTTTATTATAATATTTTATGTCTATTAAATTTCAGCGGTTATAATAAACATTATAACTTAATATTATACTGTTTCCATAAAACACGGCGAAGCAAAACAAAAATTAATTATATTATAAAATAATATTATTATTTATTCATTTTATTAATAAAAACGTCTTTAATAATTTTATACTTGATACTTTAATACTTTAAACTTGAAAATATTAAAAAGTTTAATAATTCGATTAGGTCTTTTTTTCATTAAAACATAATATGTGGGAAGTATAGAAAAGTAAAATTTTCATCGAATGAACTTATACGATATGATAATACCATACATGTATATACTTATAGATATTCCTCCCAAGTCTGCAGTTTGTTCAATCGTTTAATGATAAATATTACAAGTTACATTGTTCAACAATGAACGTTTAAAAATATAAAATACCATCGAACAGGTTTTTTTATGAATGATGAGCAATTCCTTCATTTTCATTAATGGTCACGTAAATATTTATATCACAGGATATAATCATACACTCGTATATTTATCGGGTATATCCGTGGGACTTATGCGATTATTATTTTTTTTTTTTATCTACTATAGCCTGAAACCATTGTTGAGAAAATCATTGTTTAATGATCGCTAAACAATACCATCACCATAACTCATAGCTATATATAGAAAAAATGCACGCTATCGGGTATATTGTAGTTTTTGCAAAATTATCGAGTTCCGATCAATATGCCTGACCTCCTGACCAAGTCTCGAGTCCGAACGTATATCTCCAAGCGTTGTTTTGGCAATAAGTAAACAGTTACGTGGTCATAATATAATATATGTTTGCAATATTATTCCAACGTACACATCGAATAAATACAGAATTTATATTTCCTCTTCGTCACCAATGTAACGACATAATTTGTCTCAGTTGAATTTTTATGTTCGGAGAAAATAGTTAAAAAAACAGTTATTGTGTGAAAATAATAAAACAATAATATGTGAATGTTTTAATATTTACCATTAATTTTAAAGCAATATTCGTTTGTTTATAAATAATATTAGAACTTGGAAATGTCTATATATTGGTAATAAAACAATGAAAATACCAATGTAATTATGTTTCAATGAGTTTTTAATATTGTATGTTTTAAAAAAATTAAAGAACTAAAAATTTTTCAATAAAATACAAGACCAATATGTCTGCTAGGGCGTAAATAAGAGATGTATTATATCTTTCATGAAGTTGAATAAAAATGAAAATAAATAGGTGCTCTGTCAAAGAACTCTAAAAGTAAAGAACTAAAGAACATATATCATGATGAAAACAATAACTATCATGTTCTAGCATATTTTTTTTTTTTTAAATATATTACTACTGTATAGAATTTTTTGATTCAAATTTAAAATTTCATATTTTTATCATTATATGTTTTGCGAAAATTTCGTACCCATCACCGCTAAAAGCCTAAAAGTGGAATAAAGGTCGGACTTTATGAACAGTAGGTATATTGAACTGTGTATTTTAGTGATGCATGGCTAAACCTAAATTCATGCTGTGTCACTACAAGCGGGGAAAAAAAACGGTAAAATTATTCTTGTAGTCCAATTAAAATTATTTGATTTATTTCCAATTACGCAATGTTTCGGTATACAGCTTCGATTTCTCTCGCGAAGGACGGTGCAAAGTCGATTCCGGTAGATCGGGACTCGTACTTCTCTAATGGTTCCTGGTGGAAATAAAATCGTTAATTATCGCAAAAGTCGAAATTAACATGTAAACCATATCGTGAAACTATTGCAGCGTGACTAAATGATAATAATAGTTGTATTAGCCATTAGATATCCATATCACACGCGCATGCTCAAGTTTGCTACACACTATAGGTACCTACTGCTGCAGAAGATCGCAACATGTACTACCGCATATTGCGGCGTGGGCGTTTGCAGGTTCGTCGAGTTCAAAATGCGGTTTGTCCGCCGTGTACACGGCTGCGTATAATATCACACACCGACGACTTACTGCGGTCGTAAAAAGGACGCGTTTAGGCGGAATCTGCCGGAGACGCGCGTCGTCACGTATGTGGGCACGTAGGACGATACGCGATAGTATGCGCATTTCGTACAAGGCACACGACGATGATCTTACGGAGACGGTAGCCGCTGCAGGCGGACAGAACAGACCACGTGGCGGCTACAGTGGCGTCGGCGGTCAATCTGGGCGTTTACCCGCAAGCCATTGGGATCGTCCGCGGTGGGGGAGGCGTGGCCGTGCGCAGTTTTTATTACTATTATGTGTTATTTTATTTATTTTTTTTCGTCACTATTTTGGCAAGTCACGACGACGAACAGATCGGCGATTCGTAAAAACGCGTATTACCTAAACATATCGATTACGATATTATTGTGATCACGGTTACCGTCATGGATTTTAACATTATTATTTTGTCTACCAGTTGAAAATACGATTAATAAGACGAACGCAAACAGACAACTGTGACACGCGGGTAATACAGGTATACTGTATAACCGTATTATAGGTACTTAACAATATAAACATATTATATACCTATATTATTATTATTATTATGTGATACGTTATTGTTTTGCTCACGTGCCCCGTTTTCAGCAAACGTATATCACGGTATATACTTACCTATTATTATTTTTTTATCTGGTAGGTTATAATATACGTACGGACATAGATAACGATACAACAATACTAATATCGACGTGGTAGTCGGACTTTTGCGAAGAATTCAGTTTAATTATACATTGCACTCTTACAGTATTGTTGAATAGGTACGCGAAACCAAACGGCTCGGTATAAAAAAACGGGTACACGTCGTACGTGCACAACATCGGCTATATTATAATATAAAAATATTACGAGTAGAATAATGATAATTCTCGTGTTATATGATATTGTATATTATATTATTATACAGTCGCGTAGGCGATTTTAATGGCTTTTTGTTCTTTTACCGATCCGACCAGATATCGCGTGCGGAAGACTCGAATTTTGACATGGTCCGCGTGCGGTACGTCATAGTCCATTGTTGAAGTCTCCGAGCGATCGTCGCCGGCATACCTTCCACGATTACTACTATATAATATTATATTAGCATAGTGTCTATATACCATGCTATTATAATATAACATTATATACAACTGTAATAATCGCGTTCATATTATTATTTTAGAAGAGGTTAGATATGAGAATAGATGGTAAGTACGTCTATATTGGTATACTTACACCGTATACATGGTGCGGGAGCCCGAATATTAAAACATATTCTATAATAATTATATAGTATTTTTTTATAATAATGGTATTGTTATTTCACATTTAATATATTAAATTTGTATTTCGTATAAAAATTTCGTCGCTACAACTCTCGAGTTGTTCTTTATTAATTCTCTTTTAATTATGCAATAGTATTTAATAGTCAAATATAAATTTTTTTAAGTACCTAAGCAAAGTGTTTTTCTGAAACGGACTTCATTAGGGCGGTGAAGCTTAAAACTTCATACATAATCATAATGCAAAAATTATTAAATCACCTTTATAAAAACCAACATTTGAATTACAAACGCCCATCTAGGTTTTGAAAAAATACTTTTTACAAAACATTTTTTTCTAAATAATTATAATATCTTGAGTAATTATAGTATATATGTTGGTAATTTTCATTTAAAATGTTTTCAAAAATGAATCGTAATACAATTTCATATTATTTTTATGGACTTAAATGAAAAAGTTAAAATTCATTAACTTCTCACTTAAAAAAGTATTGGTATACATGTTGTAGGGAAACGATTTTATGTAATATCATAATGTCATATATATTGACAAATATTTGTGATACACTTTGTATAATAATAATAATAGTCTATAGTAAAATAAATTATGAGTATACCTTTATGGATAGATATACTATTTATATATATATATTAATCATTATCAAAAATAACGTTCAAATTTCCGTACAATAAATTGTATTGAACATAATAAAAGTATATTACGTATAGTTTGAACTAAAAGTAATTTCTACATTGAAGTTTTTCACTATTTGGCAAATGATTTTGACATGAATGAATATTGAATTAATTATTTTGAGATATAATTTATGATCGAGAATGGAATTGCGCATACTTTTAACGTGGCCCCGGGGTCGGCATGTGAAGGATTGACCATTGTGCGTTTAAGAATTTATATTTTTGTTGTTTGATATTATGTATACGTATACATTATATATTATGTTTGTAAATAGAAAAATAAGATTGATTGAATTTTGTGTCTGAGTGTGTAATATCAATTCTGATTAAAAAAAAGTTTTCGTTTAACATCATAAATAAATATTAATATTAAATATTAATACAAATACATATTATAATACTAATATTATTATAGTTAAATTTATTTTTTATTTTTTTTATTCAAATATTATGAAATAATTATTTTATCATATAGTGACACACATAAAAATATATTAATATTTCAGATATTATATTTAGTAGTTATTATAGGTGTCTATACTATATAATAAAATTATTTAAGACAATATCCTTTTTCCGTACGCATAAATTATTATGTGGTAATGGAAATGTGATTGATGATATTTTGAACGTAGAGTTCCTAATTACTAATTAGTTATTTAGTAATCTATATAATATATATGGTTAATGGTTATACAGTATATAGCATATTTATTATAAACATATATATATATATATATATATATTATGCTATGTTATAATTATACCTATAGATACATATAGATATCAAGGTAACCGTATATAGGTAAATGATATTTAAAACCGCAGATGTTATCCAATAAATTATAATTTACATTATTCATTTTACATAGTCACTATATAATTCTTATATCTGCTTAATCATAAACATTAAGTATAAAGCGTCCTATTTTTTATTTATTATTTTTTTTTTTATTCACCCTATATATAAAATAATATTATTTTTTTTTTTTTGGTTTTATTATGCATATATTTAGTATAATTTAATTTTAAATATAATTTCATTTATTTGCTCGAATATATAAAATTATATATTATATTATATTATAGTATAACTATCTATAGTATAAGCACAAGATAAATTTATTTAATCAGTGTTATAAGGAAAATTATAATAGAATATTAGTAATACCTACAAGTGTTCTGAACATATAATATTATTGAAATTATTATGATAAGTTTTTTTAAAAAAAAATCACATTATAATATGAATGCAATAATTTCACAAATATTTAATCTTTAATTGACACTGCATTTGAATAGTCATTGTATATATATATATATATATATGTCTTATGCAAAGTGAATAAACAATATATTATGCTTTATTTCGATGGCCTGAAGGAATAACTATAATGTGTAAATAATGCAGTCTTATTAAAGTAAAAATAATCACCTGAGTATCACTTGAATAGTATACTATAAAATCAGTAACTTAATAAATTATCTTAAACTATGAACATGTACAAAAATTTAAAAAATAATAATGATATTTAACTCATTAAATATTAGTTGTAGAAATAATAATATAGTTAGTCCTAAGATTTCGTTGCACATATTATACAATATAATATTATTTATGTACCTTCAACAAATAAATTCTGTAACTGAATGATTGATAACAATACAGACATTTTTCAATGAGAATATGAGATAGAATAGTTAAAGATTTCAAATGTCCCAATCATCATTATTTTTTTTCGAAATTTATTATGCTTTACTTTCCAAGTATACATAGTTTAGGTTGGGTAAATATTTTAAAATTTGAAATAAAATCTTTTTATTTAAAGTTGAAATTTACCATATTAATGACGAGTATTTTATAAATATAGATTTAAAAATTAATCAGTTTTCCAAATTATAAGTTCAAATTTAATATTATATTAATAAGAGAATTATAGCTTTATACTATAAAAAACAAAGACGAAATACGGCAATCGTTTCACTTCATTTGTGTTAATGTAAGATTGCATAGTGGCGTATTACTCAATATTATTTTGAATACATAATAAAATATTTTTAAATAATCTATCTATTTCTGAATAAAATGTAAGTATATAAATATTAAATATAAGTCTGAATCGGAAATATATTAGAATCAAATCTCGGATCTAAAATCATTAAGTTATAGTTAACTTTAAAAATGTTTTATTTAAGCAAGTAACATTCAAAATCGACAAAATTTATAGTTATAAATGCATGAAACATGATAGTAGTCCTGGATATATATTACTTGCATATTTTGATCTAGAGAAAAAAAATAGAATAACATGATAAATAAATCATTCAATAGTAATACTTAACTTGATAATTAAATCGCATTAAATTAATACATCAAAGTGTTAACTTCTTTAAAAGTCGATGATTAAAATAAACAAAGAGTGATAAAATATGTAAATTACTAATAAAGACATTATAGTGGCTTTAAATTTTATAAAAGAGCAGATTTTAAGTTTGATTATAAAATGGAATGTTCTTCGATTGATTTAATGAGAGAAGGTGTTTTTTCTGCGTGCAATATTTGGAGAAGGTTGAATTTCCTGTATGAAGATGTATAGCAATGATTCAAAGTAATCATGTATTTTAATATCGTTTTTACTACTATTATTAGCAGGTAGGTAAAAGGTATTTATCTAATTATAAATTATAAAAATAATTATATAATTTTTTTTATATTTTTTGATTTGACATTTTACATTATTAATATTCGATGCTCTAAAAGCAAAATTAAATATTTATAAAACATTATAAGTACAATTTAACTGAAATTATAATTATATAGGATTAAAATATTCTATTTAATCTTTTTAATTTAATTTTTAGTTATTCATTTATGTTTGTAAATAAAAATAAATCACCTTAACATAATATTATACAATTTTTAGCATCTATGATAACTCTTATATTGTCAATAAATTTCTTGATAAGTTGTTATTTATAGAGCATGTGATCTTACATACTACTAAAAGTTAAATGCAATTTATTAATAAATTATTTTTAACTAATATATGCAAATTGAGTATTAAATCATTTGACATGTTAGTTTATGTAGTTATTGTTCTTTTTCTCGTACACTATAATATACATTAACATTTTGTGTTAAGTTCTTTACCAGTGGTTCTCCCACATTTTAACCTTGTACCATTTTCTTAATTATAATTTTAACTTTTTATTTATTCTAATTTGAAAATCCTAATTAATATTCTTAGTAGTTATTACACATGATTTTTATATTTTTTAATTATCAAAACAAAAACAATTAATTCAAACAATTTTCTGTATAATCGATTGCAAAATTGTTTATTTAAAATGTATTATTTTTTATTTTTTTATTTTTCTTATTTTAAAATACATATTTACAATCTGTACCATGTGTACAATAAGCAAATTTGATAAAATATAATAGAGACTAAAATTACATGAGGAGGGAGACTATCCATTCATAGAACCCTTAATGTATTATTTAAACCCAAAATATAATATGTGTAAAATGAAGAAATAACAATTAATTATATCCTATCCATGTGTCTGTTATTCTTCGTCTAATAAACGTAAAACACATTTTATGTGTTAGCTTATATAATATAATAAATAGTCCTGCTTAAATTAAATAAAATGACCATTGATCTATTATGAATTTTAAAGTTAAAAATATTATCTATTTTTAAACATTGACTTATCTTTTGATATTTCAATTTTTAAACAAAATATGGGAATGAACCTAAAATAATGTTCTTATAGTCTGAATTTTATTGATAGGTCAATTCACTCTAATATTATTCTAACAATACAAAATTGGTTCTGATTAACTCAAATTTTATATTTAACGTTTGTTAAACGGAAATGACATATTACACAGGCAGTGTCTTTCTAATTAAAATTTACAATTAATTTCTAAAAAATAAATATTTATTTTAATTGCTCGTAGGTATCTAAAAACAGTATGAATAACTCTTTCTGATTAAAACTTTTTTTTTTTTAAAAAAATTGTTAATTTATTTTTTCTACAAATCTAGATATTTTATTTATTTTTTTTTTTGCTTACACTTATTGTATTCTCTTTTTTGATATTCAGATAAGATTGTTAGATTCACTGAGCTAAATACTATATTTAATTATATTCAGTGGTTGTAATTAAACGATGTTCGTTTTATTGCCCTTTATCAAATCATATCTTATTTCATTTTATTATATACTATCGACCTTATTATGGTATATTTACTACATAGTATAAATAGTTACATAAAAATTGTGTTTTTATTTTTTTTTACCATAAATTATTATCATCATATGGTAAAATTAAAAAAAAAAAATGTTAAGAATTTTAGTATACAGTAATTATTATCGCAAACTTATATCTTGTTAATAATGACATAAAAATAAATTTGTATTATCACGTCGTACTGTTACAATGTTTAATGATGCAAAGAAACCGTATTTTAAGAGAATATTTGTATATAATTATAATATAAGCTTTGTGGTCTACAAATATTTGAAATTCAGAACATAGAAAATAGGTTAAACTGTAATAATTATTATACCTAATTAAGAACTTTTTAATAATCATAATTACTGATATATTTATACAGAATTAAAATAATTAAAAATAACTCTAATATATTTTGATAAAAAAATATATCAGTATAGGTCAAAAACAATTCAACGACATAAAACATAAATTACGTGTATACTCGTATTATAAAAATTTATTAAACAGAAATATTATTCTGTCTTTGTTACGTCGATAAATTGACGAGTAAGTCGAAGTAACATAATAGTATTAGATACTTATAAAAATCACGAATGTAAGTTCAAAATCAATTTCAAGAGGAAAAAAAACTGTTATAATATGTACTATACGATAATACTATATAACTGTGATCTCCGTGGGTTATTTAGATCGTGCAACGAATAAATTGTTATCTTCTGGTAAATCGACTTTCAGACAGGTTAGGATTTATATAATTTTTGTGTTCTGTAGCCTGAAAATAAAAATAAAAAAAAATACAAAACCACTCCCACATTATATCAAATTATCGAACAATCCTGGCAGAAATGGAAAAAAAGATCGGAATAGAATAATAATAATAATAAAATAAAAGAAAAAAACCTTATGTATTTCATGATTTTCTGTGTAATTCAAAACACAGTGTAATTATTATGCTGGTTTTGACTAGCGGGCTAACCGTTATAATTTATTGGACTGCTTTGGATTCATAATAATATTCACAATGAATGTGTGTGTGTGTTGGTGTGTGATTGTGTAAAGCGTAAGATGGACCCAACCCGGTCGACTGGCATAATTTTATTTTTAAGTATACACACGTATATACTTATCTCCCTAACGAGATTCGTTTTCGACGTATACGCCTCAGTGAAATAACTTTTCTGTCCGAATGCGCGTGTTGTTTTAAATGCTTCGTGTTTAATAATAATAATATTATAATTTATTTTTTTAAACAAAAGTTGCTCCGAAAAAATAACTACTCGTATAAATAATAATTTAAAATGTGTAATTTTTTTTTTTTTTGTTTGATGACATATCCTATCCGGATATAATAATACTTTAAAATACGCAAATTTATAAATGATGAGCTTTTTCCTTTTTCCATTTTTTTTTTTTTTTTAAATACGGTTAATCGTTTTGATGATATTTACGACGTTTAGCTACCCCTGGTATACATGCTCGACTGGCAGATGTAAAACATATTTCTGATAAAAATAGTAATAATTATAATAATTATTATTTTTTTTTTTTGTGTATACCGTTCATATATTTTCCCCTTTTTTAATATGCATTCCAAAAACTAGATTCATAAATAACATTGGACCGCACTAGTATCGGCGATTTTCACTGTTGATTTAGAGCCACTAAAAATGGGTTTTTATAAAAAAAAAAAAAACACCAAGAAAAAAATGGTGAGTTGTTAGGGGTAGCTGATTTTTAATTGTTTTGTTTTACCGCGTTTTTAATATCTTACGCGAGCATAATTTTTATTTGTTTCGAGGTTTTTTTCCTGTTATTGCTGTTATTGCCTTTGGTGGTGGACACATTGTGTGTATACAATAAAAATTATTAATTTGTGTACCGTTTTTTTTTATTTATTATTTTTATTTCGAAAATTAAATTTCCTACCCAAATAACCCGCTGGTTATTGCCTCCGTCGCATCGCTGTTTGAAAAAAAAACGTATAATTTTACACATTCGATTCGAGTTTGCTGTTTTCGACAGTGTAATAATAATTCAAATTGAAATAATACATATATATTGTATAATACGAATAGCATTTTGTATATTTAATTGCATTGCAAATATAGGGTGGTAGAAGGTAGTGTATAAACTCATCGTATTACTTAGCGGAATGTGGTTTTAAAATTATTAATATAAAATTATATAGTTTTGGATAAAACAGTATCTGTTATAGGTATGACTAGTACGAGTATAATATTATGAAAAAAAAAAAAATGCTTTAGAAAGTTAATTTAAAATAATATTAACGACAAAATGGGTTTCAACAATAAAATAAAAAATAAATATTTATTTATTTTTTTGTAATTTATGGATACATACATTGGATAACAATATATTAGGTGATTAAGAGAAATTATTATGATAAAAATAATTGCTAAAATCAAGAAAAAATAATGTTTTGTATAACCGTATATTATATAAAATTTATATTTCAAAAAATATCCGAACATAGATTTATTATTCATTCCATTATGTACTTGGAACTAACGTTACAAAATCATTATCATTACAATTGTTTAAAACAATAATGAATGTACATATAAATTATACAATAAATACCCTGCGGACTGCACGGAATACTTGACACAGTACTTTTGTGGTATAGAATATACACTTACATTTGTTGTACATAATATTATGAAGTAGATATAATGCCATTATGGTTTAATAAAAAAATCTGAATTCGTGTAAATATTGTAAAAGTCATTGTGTTTGTGAAACTGTATAATTAAATCTTAATGCCATTAGTTAATAATCGCATATACATATTAAATAGTATATAGTAAATACTTACCGAGTATTTTTAACAAATCTTTAAAAGATAAAGAGATGTATGTTTTACGTTTATAATTTTATTCAAGTTCTATACATTTTATCAATACAAACGTGCGTGAGTTATCATGATTTGTCAATGTCCAATACATAATATGATTGTTCTATTAAATTATTATCAATTCATATAATATTATGTGGTACATAGAATGTATACATAATACATATAAATAATTATAAAATGTACCCGCCTATCGGCAATACGGTAGTGCAATTGAAGTGAACATTGTATATTATCATTACAATATGTGCTATAATTATTCGTAACTTACAATTTTATATTTATAAGTGTGTGCCATATATCCAAGTAACAATAATAGTTTACATGACTTTTAATTATTATTTACAAATCGTTTAGTAGGTATACGATATTGACAAAATATACTTATAATATGTATTTTTAATATTATAAACAAATAAATTGAAATTTTAAAATGTTAATAATTTTAAAATTTTTATTGACTTCAATGACTTAATAATGTTGATTTAAATGACATCGGAATCTAGTGCCGTTAGTTTAAATTATATTTAAAATTTAAATATTTAATTATAAAATCAAATACAATCATAATTTAAACACCATTTTAAATTAAAATAGCAATATGTTGAATCAGGACAATTGCAGGCAATAAACGTACATACCTACAATATAATATTTAGTAAATTTATAAATTTATAATATACAATTATATTCATTATTATACCAATATAAAAGTAAAAATAACTTTGAATTGTGACATGTGATTTAAATTGTTAGCCACACCTATTATAAGTATTATTATTATTATCGTTTAATTATTTATTTTATGAATATTTTATAATATATTATTAATCAATGAAAAACATATAATAATAATATGAACACACTTTCTACACTAATATTTTAATTAGTTTACAAGGACATAATCACAATAGAATTCACAAGCTGGAAGACATGCATCACTTTTTTTTTTTGTCACAACTTTTTTTCAACGTTGTAAATGAATATTTCTCGCTCTCTTTTTGTATAGACTATCTGTTTTTGAGTCCCACGCAAAATTTAGAAACGTTTTTTTATTGTTATTGTTATTATTTATCCAGTACTTACTAACCAATGAATTTTGAAACTATAAGACAACCAACACTAAAGAGTATACATAATAAATATAGTCACATTCGCCGTTAATATTTCAAAAAAAAAAAATAAATGAATAAATAAATAAAACAAAACATACTGTTCCCATTGTCATGCATTCGTCTCGACCGACATTAGTCACTTGGAAATTTCATTTCCACGGTATAGGTCACATGGGTGCGCGTTGTATATATATATATATATATATATATACATATTGTCTCTTTAAATCAGAAAGATATTAATCATAAAGTTTAAAAAACAATGTTGACACCAACTGAGTCGGCCCTCAATACACTGAGAAAAATACACAATATTATAATTTAAATAATTCTGTATGAAATAGTAATTAATAGTTAATATTTATTATACATTTCTTATAATATTTTAAGGTCATTTTTTATTTTTTGGGTATTTTTAGGGTCACTTTTTAAGTTTTTTAAGTTATTAAAATTTTAGCCCTGATAATAAAATATAAATAAAAATTACGCTTTCGAAGTTTGTTAAGCATATATTTATCGCCATGTACCTATACCTTCGTACAATATTATAGCTGCATAAAATTCATTTGGTTTTAGAAGTTCTGTAATCATAATAATTCATAATTATAAATTAATAAATAAAAAATCAACATGAATTCTGAACTTTCAGTAATTCAATTACCCAAAAATAAATGTTTGTAATTTTATTTTATTAGAGTCTTATTACACTCAAATAATATTTTTTCCTAATTTTGTGTTAGATTTAAACAACGTTGAAATCTTAATCATATTTTTATAGTTTTATTTTATTGCAATATTATTATAAGCGAAAAGGTGGTAAATTATAATATTACTTCTGCTAGTACCTACCGGTCTATTAGTCAACAATTCATTCAACGCTATCAAACTTTTTAGCATACGTCGCCGAACGTCAGGGTCCCGATAACTGCGATAAGGATATTATAACATTTGAATACTATATTATTGAATATGGTGCTGTTCAGTGACAATATTTAACACCTATATATTATAATGTATATAATAATGCATAATACGTATGGCGTTATAATGCATAGGTATACAACAAATATTTATAGGTGCACCTGCTGCAGATCCGACGTAGCTGCGCAGTTCAAGGTAATTTATCTACGCGAAACGTGACAAAACATGTCGCTGCAGTTTTAATAGTCGTCACCCACGTGGATAGGTAAGTACGCCGTTTATTCGATTGACGGAAACGGGTCGTGGAACCATGTATACGACTAAATAAACAAGTCTCGTGGTTGAACTTTTACACGGCGTGCGAATGTATAAATAATAATACATGTACTTGGCTGCACCGGGTGTCAATGAACAGTACACTTCTATTGCACTAGTGATATATTTCACGATCTTGGCGACTGAGGTCGTTTTCAAAGAAAGACAACCGACCGGTGCATTACATGCACAATATACTAAGCTCGTATACCGATATATTATTGTGTATAATATATAGCGAGATTTAAATCGTAAATCGCGAAAGTCGTATAAAAGAAATTCACTGACGAAAAGGTGACCTAATTTAAATCACCGAAACCACTAGGAGTTGAATTAATAAATCAGTAAATAGTTTTATCTATAAAGTCGCGTAGGCAGTTAAGTATATTTAATTTGGTATAATTGGTATCCACTAAAATATGTATATCATAATAATAATAATGTGATGTTGAATATGAGTATTATGGCACATTATATAGCCCACACGAAGGATTTTCATAATGTTATGTTTGATTGGTTTTAATTGATCGTAATTATTAATGATTTTAAAAAGGTTTTAGCTCAAATAATACGTCTGATTTCAATAATGTTTCATTAATAACAATGCATTTATTATTTTAACGCGCTTTACCGTACGACATGAGCTAATGTGGTTTTCCAGATTACTGTGTTATTGTAACAGACAAACTAGGGAAAAACTGCGACAAAATTATGTTTAATAATATATGAGGTTACTTCACAAAAAAATAAATATTCTTTTACACAACATTCTGTATATAGTTAAACATTATAATCTTTTATGAATTAAGGCTTATAATATGAGTTATATGTTTATAACTAAAGTCTGTATGCTAAACATGTTGAAAGTTTTTTTATAGCCAACTGAAACAAAATATTCCTGGAAAACTTCAAAGAAACTGAACAATTTAAATTTAAAAATATGTTAAAATAGAATAGGTTTATGTTTTGATTTATATTTTAAAAGTTTTTATTTGAATGTATCTATTAATATCAGAAATTACTAAATTATTATAGATTATCTAATAAGTAATAATGAAATACCTATGTTTTTATTCTGATAGACTGAACATTTTAATTATATTTGAACCTTGCTTGAATCACACAATTAATATATAAAAAAATATACACAACAATTAATATTATTATTTAGGATGTTTTAAATTTTAACCATGGTAAAATGTATCAATTTTAAAATGTATAATTGTCCATCTTTAGAATAATTAAATAGCAACAACACAACAGTAATATTACAGTCGTGGGTTAATAATCATTATTTCGATTAGAACAATTCCCAGAAGATAAAGTGGACTAGTCGCAAAATATTTTCGTATGTACTTTAAATTGTTTTTACAATAAATATAATTATTTGTTGTTCATTTCAATACACCAATCAATAGGTTTATTTTAAAAGAAAGCAATCAATATTTGTGCTCTAGAGATGAAAGCATTGATTTTAGAATTTCTAAAATCAATGATGAAAGGTAACAATTATTTACAAAGTATTATAAACTTAGAACTTTTGTCTACAAATGATTTGATGGCTTTAGTTATTTAATTATTTGCGTTATCATAGTTTTGATTATTTATCATATAACTTTATTTAAAGATTTTTTTCTAAGAAAAACTTTTAATTGAAATAAATTACTTAGGCGGTACTTAAGATTTTCAATATTAATTTAATGGTATTTTAATAAAATAAATTATTACAGATTTCGAGAAAGAAAAAACAATGACAGTTTTAAATCTATTTAAATTATTCTAAATTAAAATATATTATGTATAATATTGTAGACGGGTGGAGTAGTTGCAATATCTTATATTACGTAACACAATCATCAGTTTTTTGATTAATTAATTCATTATATTATACCTTTTCCATTGTTTCACTCTGTAGAAAGTAGGTAATAATTATTGTCTTCCGAAAATAAGATTAATTATTTATAAGACTCAAATATAGCAGATAACTTGATGGTTTATAAAACCGTTTGACAAGCCTTTCTAAAATCGCGTTATGACTTTCGGCAACTAATTGTCAGATCATTAAAAATCAGTAGGTAGTAGCGCATATACAATCGTAAGACCTGAAAAAATCGAAAAAACATCGTTATAACAATTATATGGCGGTATTATGTGAATAGAAGTACCTAGGTAGTACGCGTTTACTGTATAGACACAAAACCGTAAGTCGATTTAACATAATATTTATTACGAAAATAATTATTACAATATTATAAAATTACGCGCGTTTAATGTCTAATGGATGAAAATAATGTGCGTTTTGACGAAGATTGCATTTTGTTGTACACCACACGTGAAGATTTAATAATAACAATAATAATACAAAAAACGGCGGGGTATAAAGCTGTTTTCTGATTTTATGAAACGTAGTTATAAGTAAACGCGTGTACATTCGATTACCGTCAATTTAATGGTATCTTATAATCGAGCATCGTGTCTGGCAGGTGTGCTTCGTAACCGTAAGATATGTGTGAACGCAACGTGATCGATTTGTATTTTTCAACCACCGCGGTGGATTTAAAACTCTTTGGAATTCATTTGGATGAGAAATGTTTTTTGGATTCACCCTAGTACCGTAATCGTTTCACTAAACAACACAATCAGACTATCAGATATATGCCAGGATTTTCACAAGATGATCTAAATCGATGTACATATTATTAGTAAGCTTACGACGTGTGAAATGACGATATTGGTTTTCACGTATATACTTCATTATTTCAAAGAAAAATTAAATCAGCAGATTTTCGAAGTATTCACTCTGACGATGTGTCTTTTCCCCTCAAATATACTCTGCAGGAGCTACATTTAACCGTAAAGTCTGTCTATTGTTTGGTATGTTTTAAATTATACGGGTAAAGTAACAGTTGACAATTCATTAATTTTAAAGAAGCTCTGTAGATTTTTAATTAAATTTTTTTATTCATTTTCATAAAACGATTCAGTTTTATTGGTAATATGTCTCATTATTGATTTAAAATTACAATTTTATCTATTTAGTTTTTTAACAAGCAATGTAAGCCAAATGTATAATACATGGTACTTATTTGTCATATTTCCGTTTCTTCGCTCTTAATGAATTCAGTCCACATGTTAATATTTAAAGAATACAGATGTATGGACTTTAAAAACAAGAATCGGATAAAGTACGAGTCGTGCCTAAAGCTGATACCACGGAATACCGGTAACACACTGAACAATAGGGTGACCGGCCTCTGTAACGATATAAATACTAAGCATAATAACAGCTAGTATTGCTTATTGTATAAACATGGGTACTTAAATAATACATGTTCTCTGTGCGTACACTCGGTTCAGTGTTCCGACCAAATCCTCGGAAACAAATTCATGTAATTAAATAGTATGTAAAAAAAAAAAATAAAAATATATATTAATAAATAAACGCGCGCGCGCGTTTAGGGGTAGAGTTTTATATGTGTTTTTTAATGACTCGCCTCCGGCTCGACGCAACATATAATATTATTCTCTTCGTCGAAAAACCAAATGTGGTCGCGAAACATAAACACAATAGGCCAGCTACAACAAGATCGGTGTCTCGTAATTAAAAAAGATTAATCAGCAGTCTACAGAGCAGTGTTTTTTTATTATTAGTATTTTCCTTTCCGAGATTATTAATAATAATCCAAATCGTAAATCAGACTTAAACCTCTAAGGACTAAATAACACCCTACGAATATATCTATATTTTTTTTCACGTTTTTAATTCTCTTCACATCACTCGCTGTAGAGCTCTACCAGTTTTATATGGCTTTGTTTTTTCTTTCATAATTTTTATTTATTTATTTATTTATTTTTTTGTTCTAGTCCTATATCTTTATATATATATATAAATTATATTCCCTATGCGGTGATTATAATTTGCCTCTTTTTTTTTTTTTTAATTTCCCCCAAATATAATATGTGTATATATATTAAATATGCAAGCGTGTGTATATATAAATAATAAATATACACATATATATATATGTTATTATGTACACGTATATATATCTCGAGGTTTTTTTCTTAAATAATATTCTGTCATCTGGACCGAGATTAATGGAACGCCGCCATGGAGTACCCTGTAATTATTATTACTAATGACGTTCGCAAGATAGTTTACATTTATCAGATGAGTATATGCGTACGCCTTTTCCATACTCGATCCGTATAGTAATCCTCACGGTTGGATTTTAGAATTTATGTACGATTAAAAAAAAAAATTAAATAAAACCCCTTCTTTTCGACCAAAATAGGATATGACTGAACATTCGTTTTCGAGTTGGAATTATAATGTATAATAATTATTATTAATTTTGAGGCAATGGTAACAAGCGTATAATAAATATTACAATTTGAAAAATCGTGTAAGCATAATTATATGGACGAATTTCTTTGAATTATTAACATTTATTATTTTTTTGAAGAAAAATATTTGAAAAAAAAGTTACCGTCAAATAATGAAAATCATAAAAATTTTATACTTGGAGAAATATTTCAAAGAAAAAATGCAATTTAATAAACTTATATATTTATTTTAATAATGTGTTTGTGTTGTAATAGATATTGTATCTAATACAAAATATGTAAAACGTAAACATATATAGAACTTTTATTTTAATTTATTTATCTGTCGTGTTTGTTATACGTAATTTACTGTGAACAAGATGATTTAATTAAATTGCAAAATATACAATTTACTATGATAATATCGTAATATCATAATAAAATATTAAACAGAATATAGTAGGTAAACATGAAAATGTAAACTGTGAAATAAGAATTACAAAATCTAAGGTATATTCAATAATTAATAGAGGTATTTTATTTTTCGCCTTATTAGTTTTTACTAAAATAACTAAATACATTTATTTATAACAATATTTGAAATTTAAATGGAAAACGTGAAGTTTTTTTCTCATATTTAATTTACCTTTAATGGAATAAGCAAATTTAAATTAAATTATTTTTATCGTCCCTTTCCAATATTACTCACGTTTAATATGTCAAAGATTCCGACTATTCATTGTAGGGTGAAATGCAAGCAATTTCTATTTACATAGCGCGGCGGCCATACAACTATAATGATATTGTACGAAAATAATAAAATCAAACTATTCAACAATCAAAATCGACTTGACAGGAAAAACTATCACGCTTAGGAAAAGAGTTATATTTTAATAATTTGGTTTTATTTTTAAACGGAAAACTTGTTTAGGTCGCATTGACTCATTTTAAAATTATCTTTGAATGACAAATAACGCTAAAAATACATTTAAAAAAAATGGGTAATTATTATTTAGACTAAATACAGGCAAAGTGCAGCTCGTGACTACACTCAATGTAGTCCATGAATCGCGATTTTAGGTTGTAAAATAAATAAACATGATATGAAAAATATAAAAATGTAGGTATGCTTTTTTTTTGTCCAACGTATATATTATATTATTACTTTTTGGTCTTTGGTTAAAAAAGATAAAGTTTTTGCCTATCCCAATTGGATGCGATTCAAACCTATGTAGAGTTTTTATTTTTCAAAAAAAAGTTTTTATATTAAAAACGGATCTGCCCCGATATCTTTAACGCAATTTAACCGCTTTTTTTTTTTAAAAAAAGTTAAATTTATTGTAATGTAAAAAATCAAATCATTATCTAATAATTGCTTACGGTTGTACGATTAATTGCAATTTCTCTATTTGACTCTTAAAAATATAAATATTCACGATAGGATTTTGATATTTCGGAATACTTACTTTAGGGTTGTCATATGTCACGGTTTCTACAGTAAAGTACTGGTTTTGAACACAGTAAATATAGTGATTAAGTATTTCGGGACTCCAATTATTACTTAGGAATTATTTATTTTTGCTAACATTATATCTTTTGCTAAATATTTCTCGTAAATATTTATTTTTTTCATAGATGATATAATAATAAAATTGATTACTTTATTGAACAATGAACTCTATTATAAAATTATTTTCCTGAATTAGTGATGACAACTGTTGATAAATACGTTCATTGTTTTTCGTTACCCGCGAGTCATTTTCGTTAAATTTTTATCAGTTATAACATATCATTAATGATTTTTCTGTCAGTTACTTTAATTTACATTGAGTAAGTGTTTTCTTTATGGACGCATGCTGTAGATTTCTAACTATGGTAGAGTTTAGTATTTCAGAAATGAAAATATAGTTAAAACTAATAACGTGCCAATGGTCAGGTTCACTGGTTAGATTTTTTTCACGAAAATCAATAAAAATACAAAAAATATTGTTTCAGCTTAAGTAAATCAGAATATAGTAATACCGTTATAACTTACCGGAAACTGTGAAATCATAGTACCGACTCGACTCCTAGTAATCCATCTTGGAGTTTTAAATACTAATATATAACTACTTAAATAAATATCACAACCGTTATATTATAATATAATTATTATTTTAATTATGATCTAAGCTTTTTCCGTGTGCAGTATGTTTAGTTTAAAAATTAGCCGACGGGTTACACGTAATTCGTGAACCAGTTTCACATACCTACCTATTCTAAACATACATATACATAATACATATGCATCATTTAGGTGGGTTTAATGTAGACCTGTCAGATAATATATTATCTATAAGTAACTTATTTTTACGTGGCATACACTAAAGTTTTCAGTAGATTTCGTGTAAATAATATTATTTTATAATGAGAAAATTATAATTAACAACCGTAATCGTGTAAGTAAAGCATAGATTATTAGTTAACACGAAAATAAAAAAAAATAAGAGCACTAATAATAATATAAATAATTCATTAAAAATATGTAATCGCGTCGTGGTTCATTGCGCATAAGTGTCAACGATGATGGTTTCGGGGATTCCGAGAAACGACGAAGGAAAAATGTCAAATAAGCGTCATTATACGTCATTATTACAGCATATAAACGTATCTCGTTTGCTGCAGTTAATTTACTTTTTCGTTCTGACAATGCTGCAAGTACCTATCTCATAATTATCGGTGCGAACCGAAATGGACTATGTGATTCAGCGTTTATTCGAACACATACGATATTACCATACATTCTCTTTATCGTTTTTTTTTCAAACATTTTAAGTTTTTCCTTTTTTTTAATGTACATATATTTCTATTTGTACCTGTCTGGGCAACAACTAGTAATTATGAAAACTGGAAGGTTTCCATTAACCGAAGCGCATATGTATATAATATGTATGTATAATACCATGGTAGACGAACCTTTAGGCTCAGACCGTGCAGTCATTTTCGACTGGTAATTTACACCGGTTTGGTGAAATAAAATCAAATCATAATGTATTTTTTCCGACAAAAATACCATTAGCCAGTCGAGAAATCCATTAAAATGGTGGCGATTTATTCGATCGAGGTTAATCAAGATCGTAAAAATGATTTTTATTAAATGCTTATTAGTGTATCTGTGTGTGTTTCGCTGGTAACGAGTTTCGTGTGACTATACATGCATTTAATTTCGGGCTAATTTCGAGCTGTTATATAGTACGTCTGGTTACGCCCGCCGACGATGTGATCCGGCCAAGAGTGAAAACGTATTTGAGCGCGTATATAATATTATAATAATATATATACGTACATGACGTATGAGACGCTCACGTCGCGAGTTTCCGATCGGCCGCTACCGATTCGACTTATTGGCGAAATCTCGTTCATGTCGGCGGATCGCGATGATCCACGTCGATTTATTATTAAATTTTCGATCGGAATCCGCAGTCGTCAATCCGGACGCCTACCCGCAGAGCGACTACATCACTAATAACTAATAATACATAGACACAATATTTATGACGTATAATACATACCTACCAACTCGTATACCTAACCTAACCTATAGTACTACTATACGAGTGGTTAATGAAGTTTTATACGCGCGTAGGCGGTACCCCGCGACCGAACTACCGCAGACAAGATATCATTATACAATATTGTAGTAGAAAATCCGAAGAAAAAATATGAAACAGTAATCCGTATAAAAGGTGTTTTGAAAACTAAAATTCACGAGAGACTATAATATTACATTATACGAATACGACGGTTGCGTCCTGATAGAATTTCGCTGCTTTTCGTGCACTACATTATTTTCTCCGTTTCTTGAGAAATTCGCAAGTAGTTGAACGTTGAACACCCGAAAAGGCATTAACGAGCTCGAATGGCGTGCGGCTATTACAAACATGACTCGAAAAAAATATTTTTTCAGTTGTTATAGAAATATAGACACAAATCCATGGTAAAATGTTAACGAACCAGTTGTGTGCGTACAGACAAATAATATTGTTACAGACCGTTGTACATAACGTATATCGTGAGTGTATGGAAATCATTTTGAATAATACAATAAAAATGAGCTATGGTCATTCTTTGTGGGTTTATGGTATAATATTTTTGATGGGTGTTAAAAATGCTCCGCATTTAAAATGTAAATTCTTTATTTTTTTTTATATATTATACAAATACATGCTACAGAGTGATAAAAACAATAATTTTTCGGTTATTTCACGTGTTTTTAATAAAATATACATTTCTTTTTTTTCATTTATATTATTCTATACTTTTTACCATTTTTTTGTTTTCTATATTTTTGTTTTTTTTTTTTTTTTTTTAAACAATAACACATTAAATATTTTTTTGAGAAATTTGAGGTGTAAAAATAGAATTTTAGAAATGAGTTAGTTTTAATTTCTATGTTTTAAGACTCATAAATTATAAGTAGATATTTAAAGTTTAGATTAGCAGGATAGTGCAACATAATATTATGGAGTATCAGTACACTTCGTGTAAAATTAAATACTTATAAGTTATAACTAATCGATCTAAAATTTTAAAGTTTCATTTTCATACACCTCTATCCCTCTAGAAAATGTTTTGCTTCAAAATATGAAATCGAAAATTTATGATGTAAATAGTGAAAACTTATAAGTTAAAATACAATAAGAATAATAATAAAAAAAAAAATCGCAAAATACATACATTAACTTAATAAACGACTGTTTAATTCTTAGATAATTATTAGAATTTATACTTTTATACGTACTTAAATAACTAAAATTAATTTAATGTTATGCGAGAAGTTAAAATTTAAAAAGCAAACTGTATAAAACCCGCGATAGTTGACATGCAAATCGATGGAGAAGGTCGGCAGGTGAAGACGTCACGGGGTATAATTACTATAGCCGTATACGTATAGTGTATTATAATGTTGGAGAATAAAGAAATATTGTTATGTAATAATATGCCTATATATTATGAACGAAGGCAACAGAATAGCTATTCAGAACGGCTCGACTAATAAGTTAACAAAAGACTACGGAATTCCTAAAAATCATAACACGCGTTATTACACGGATGAAAGCAATCAGAGGATATATACGAGAATCTATTTATTTCGTAAAGAAATATCTGTACGAAATAAAAATAAAATAGAACACAATTACTATCGATTATATTGTATATATATATATATATATATATAAGGTAGACACGATACCGAAACAAAACGAAAATTTAATTATTTTCGTTTAGATGATGCATATACAGAGTGATTCACCGTGCACGCTCACCCTATTTTTATTCTTTAATTATTCATTTATTAAAGTTCTGATTTTTCATCTTAAAAAACTTATTCTTTAATAATTAGATTTTTATGTTATTCAAAGAGTGTCCTATGGTGATACAAACTTAATTTTTCCAAATGAGAACAGCCTTTTTTTATACAATAATTTGTTAAGCACTTTTGTAAATCATTTTTTTACGCGTTTATAAATTTAAATTTAAATCTAATCGAGTTATTTCTAAATTATTAAGCTTTGTGAACCAAGAATTATAGCCCTTAAAAATAGTATTTTATAATATAATAAGTAGATGTAATATTTAGTCTAATAATGTAATATTTTATTAAGCTTGGGCAATTTTACGAATTATAAAATTTGAATTGATCATTATTAGTAAATTTAATTTACAAATCGCCCCACCATATATTGCGTTAAAAATCTATATTATCATTCTCTATTATTCTCTGAACAAAAATGTAATAAATCAAAAATTACTGATAAAAAATTAATGTTTATAAAGGAACATAAACATTTAAAAAAAAATCAACAGCTTAATAATTTATTAAAAGGGCGATTCTTATTAAAAAAAAAAAAAAAAAAAATCATAAAAATAATAAAAAAATATTGATTTTAGATATACACTTAGAAATGACAAAAATTGAAATTTAAATAAAGGATAAACTCGAGGAGAGCAGCATGCTTTGTCATTCACGCTGTATATTCGTGGTGAAAATATCGAAGTAGTTATAGGCATCTCGTGTATAATGTAGTTATTACGATCGACGAACATTTTGAGTGTCCGCATATGTATTGTACTGCGTTACGTAAGGTTTGTGATTAATCGTTATTTTTTCTTTACGTTGAGTTTAAGAAAAAAAAAAAAAATAAAAACGAAAAACGGTCAGAAAAAAATCTTACAAAAAGTCAAAGCGTAAACTGTGTGAACAAACGCGCGTCAGGTATAATAACAATAATTTCATATATGAACAGTCTACGTGTATGTGTTTCATCGATCATTATTTATTCGTTAACCGTTCTAAAGCAAAGAAGTAAATATGAACGCGTATATCAGATAGACGATAATCGCATATTATTATTTTCAGATTAGAACGGTAAATCGGTAGGCCGTTATTATTAAATTGTTATGTGCGTCATCGTCGCATTCTATTTCAATAAACTCGAAGCATTTATGAGATTTCTACGGAAATGGTTAAAAAATTACGTATTCTCACTCGCTTAGGTATTAATGTATTATATTATATATATATATGACACGATCATTTGCATTTAATAACCATTTGTAAATACCTACTAAATATTGATTGAATTCTTATTAGTCGTCAGCCGTCATTGCAACACGCACAGGTATGTGGTACCACCAGATTAGATTTAGGTCTGATTGATCCCACGTCGCCGGTGAAATCGCGGTCGGACTGTGTAAATAGTACGTACCTACCTGCTCGTATATTATTCTAGTAAACTTTTTCCAATATACCACGCTATAACAATATAACATAAGCCCGACTCGGTGCGTCGGACTGCAGATTTAACGTATAAATAGCTTCGCGTGACAGCTATATCAAGTACGTATTTATGCAGCATCCGCGGCGCAGGAATTTCACGGCGGCGACCGCGAACAATTATTATTATTGAAAATGCGTGTCGAACACGATAATAAATACGTCGTACCTGCAGCTGAGTAAAAATAATAATATTGAATACTTACAATATTACTTAACGTTTCGGAACGGTATCGGCCCGCTGTTGCAGTGCACCGGTGCACATCAAAGTGCAGGTCGCGTGCGATATTGTATTATTTACTATTTAGCATTTGTACCTGGTTGTAAGCGTAATTAGACCGATCTGCCTTTATCGCGTACACGATATCGACAATATGTCATGTAGGTACTTGGCACTAAGACCGCAATGATTTTACTCGACTCCAAAGTCTCCGATGATGGAAATACATTCGACGGCCGTGGTGACGCAGTGGGTACCGCACTGCAGCAGGTTTCATGGTTGAAAACGGTGCAGATGATAATAAATTGTCCTTGTTTTCGCTTGCGTGCAACTAACGGACGGTTTTCTTCTCTTTTTTTACCACATACTTTTGCGGCTTGTTTACGAGCCGATTGTCGTCGTTATTATTATTGCCATTGTTGCCGCGTGGCTGACATCGTCCGTAGTACCTAACTCTGTGGAAACACGACGCGATTCAATAAATGATGGAAATCGGGAATAAACATTTATTTCGTTTGCCAATTTCCCGCCGCCGCCGATCATAGAGATTTGGTCGCGTATAGATACGTGAACAGCTGCAGGATTGTATGCAACATAATATAATATGTATACGTCAGATCCACGACTATAACAACGGACTTTATTCACCCTAGCACGTGGATCAATCACAGTTTTCTTCTCAATCGAACTACGATTCGCAAAATGTCACCGGTAAAATCAATTTTGATTATTACCATACCGATCAAAGTGTATCTCGTTCGTAAAATTATGCTTCTCTCTTGCGATAGTAACACCATCAGAATACTTCAGTAACACTACTTTTTTCAACGCCTCCATTATTGTTTCTTGCTTATTCTTTAGATAAACACGAAACAGATTTTTCTTGTACTGGCAAGTTCATACTTTTTAGACTGTTATTTTATTTGAGCTATTCCGATGTTCAATTAAATGACGTAGTCAAAATAAAAGTATAATATAATATATCAACGAGAATTATCACATCGTACGTTTGTGCATAACACATGAAACTTTTTATTAAACTAAGCTATAGCGTTTCTAAACCGTAAATGAATATTTATGAAAAACTTAAATACTTTTACAAAGGTTTTTGATTTTATGAAATCGTCACTAATGGAAGCTTTGATCTTCTTGCGATTATGTTTCCTAAAAAGGTTAGAACAATATCATATTATAATGTATGTACTATAATTTTTGAATCCGTTATAAAATATGTTCAATCTACAAATTAAGCGTATACGATCGTGATTTGTCTAATACTAAATATTATCTATATACCTCATATTATTTATTATTTGGAGTGACATGCAGCAATATTAAAGTCACACGGTGTAACCTTATAATGATAATTATTATAATATCGGCTTAGCCTGCAGGACGCGGCATTGTAAATATTTTATTGTCTGTGTGGTGCAGCTCGAATTTTCATCATTATACGTTTTTAAAACCTGTTACTAATACAACAAACAATGGTAATATTATTTCGATTGTCAAAACTCAAAAGTGAATATTACTTTTTTTTTGACATACATTTTTAATACCCTATAGGTAGTAAAATCGATCACTCCATACAAGTCATCAAAATAGTCATAGTGTTCGATATATAGTTATCATATTATTACATAAAGCTAAGTTATGTTAGTTATATTCTGTTATGAAGACATCGTCCAAGTCATGAACTGTTATTTTGTGTATTTATTTTAATTTCGAGTATTTAATTTTATATTATATACCTGTTATTAATTTAAATTTAATAATTTTATGACGAATAAAAAGCATTTTAATCCGCTTGATTCATGAAGAATTTTATTTAAATGTGAATTTTTTTTTTATTCATGTGACAACCTTAAATTTGTATAATATAATATTGTATATTAATAAAACTAAGCTCATTTTTAAAGTGTCAAATACTGAAATAGCTTATATAAACAAATATGTATAAATTATAAAAATGAATATTGTTCAAAACTTATAAGCATAAATGTTAAAATAATATATAATAATGTTATGTTATTATAATATAAAAATAAATTCGATTATTGATTTTAGATATTTTGGTATTAGACTTTAAAATACTCAAATTACGTAATTTAAGAATACAGTTTAATAATGAATACGTTTAAGGTAAGTAGTTATTATAGTTTAGGTCAAAAGCTTTATAAGTATTTAGTCTCAATCAGAAAAAATTGAAACATTTTAAATACTTATTTACAAATGATTTTAAATTATAAATGTATTGCACCGAAGTACATTCATTGGAAGGTCTTTTCATTCACGTATAAACTAAAGCAACTAAATTATATTACTACACTTAAACTTATTTTACAGTGCATTTATAGATGTATAATAAAAAAAAATAAAAAAAAATATATGACATATTTGTTTTTAGTTATCATGCAAGAAGTATGAAATGCCACATTAAAATTTAAATATTTAAGAGAAATAAATATTATGAAGATTGGATGACTTGAATAAAATATTATATGTATAATTATTGTATATTAAGTAGTTTTATTTTTTAGTTATGGATTTTATTTTAACTTGCTTTAGTTAGAATTTAATGTAGATAATCCAAACATACCTATAAAATTAAAATATGTAAACAAATAATATATTAAAATTAAAGACTAATTATATTTTTATTAGTAAAAAAGAATAGTTGTGCCAAATTATCATGTGCTGACTACTAAAAAATATTTGTAGCGACATAACAAAATTAATAATTACTTTTATATTATTAATTTGCATTTTATAGATTATTTGCGTTTAGTTTAATGTGATTTAAACTAACATAAGCTATGTTTTCAAAACGAAAACAAAAACCAAGACGTATTATGTTAATTTAAAATACAAATGAATTATTACAATATTAATTTATCTATACAAACAATTTTGCATTAGATAAAAATAATATGTTAATTCTATAAGGATTTATTTACTAGACAAAAGGATACCAAGTTTATGGTAAATGTGTTAAGCATAAGATCGTGATTTTTTTTCTTTGAACATAATATACGATATCACCTACTAGACAATTTAATGACCATGGCACGAACCTTGTTTTTAAGATTCCGTCCATTTACTATGATTACACATTATGTTCTTAAAAAGAAAAACACACACACACACATTATAATATACAGGCATAATACATTAATAAATATTTATGTTTTATCTTTATATTTTATTATACGTTTCACGGAAACTCGGTGCAAGTATATTGTAATTATTTATAACTGACTGAGTTAAATTGATGTAGAAATATAAACACAACATGTATTATTATTGTATTATGTTGCGGTGATATTTTTGTGTAAATATAAAAATATTTAGATATTCGTAAATAAAAGAACTTATCAAATAGTATTAATAAATTACAACATAAAATGTGATGATAAATATATCGATTGAAATGTACATTTTTTTCTGTTTAATGATAATTACTAAGTATTAGTCGAGTAAAATATTCAAAATGTATTCTAAAATGATGTCATATGCGCAAATAATTTGTTGGGAAATTAAAACATTGACACGAACGAGTACAATAGATATCTCAGAGACCAATTGACCTAATTCTGAAGAGCTTAGACGCCTTAGACACCGTAAATAGTTCATTTTCATTTTGTATCACAAAACTGTTGCATTATATTAAGAAAAAAAATGAAAGGAATATTATTGAAATTATTACATATCAGTATTATATCACATAATATCACTCATAAATAATATAATATATCAGTCAGATAATGCCTGAAGTGTTTCGCTTATCAGAAGCCAATACATAGCAATCCAAAAGTGTTATTTATTTCGCATTATATATTATTATTATGCCACGTTGCGTTCACCAGCAGATATCATATAGGTACTTGAATTATTTTTAAATATTATAGATTGTAAAGTATTATATATTTGTGTGTATCTACCACAGAAAAATACTGCAGAAATTTGAAATACACAAATAATATTTTTTTCTTAATTACTTCATGTTATTTTTCAAATTCAAACTTGAATTTTTATTATTTAAACATATAATATACTTAGTATATATTATACCTACATAACTACCGTTGGTGTTTTTCACCAATTATTGCATTTTTATCCTTAAACTGTGTATTTTTTCAAATTCTGATTTTCAGAATAAATAAGTATAATATTATCTGTATAGTAAACGACGTTGTATTTAAATGCTTAGGTTTTATTTTTCCGTTTTAAAAAGAGTCAAGTGGCAGCTGTACAAACTTTTTTTTTTTAAACGAGTATTACCTCTTATTTTTATTTTTAGCCGTAAAGAATGCTAGGTTTATATTGTTTTCTATTTTTTTTTTTTAAGTCAATGTATCCAAAATAAAAATTCAAATTTTAAACGAGCATTTTCTGAATTGATTAATTGCACCGTAAAAAGATAGAAAATTATTAAACAGTTAAGTACGACGAGGAAAAGTAAAAGGGTTCTATAAACATTATCATCGTTTTACATGATTATTAGTAAATGTATTGATTCTCCTCCAAAACAACAACAATAATATAATAATAATAGTAAAAAATGTTCACGAAAAATATCGCAATATAATAAATGTGTAACATAATATACGATTTATACGTAAGTACACGGATAAGGCTGATCGAGGGATTTGCCAAGTCGTCGGGCTGATACGGCGACAATACGACAATATAATATAATACATGGGTATTATAGGTACATGGGTACCTGTATACACACAACGGACGATTGGGCGACGAGCCAACCGCGTATCGATACCGTGCCCGCGCACACACAACACACACACACAGACAACACGACCTACCCGGTGCGCTATGTGTGTCCCACAGTATACATTTTATTATATGTTGTGTTCATGTCCGTGTGTCTGTTGTACACGAAAAAGATCAGAAAATTATGCGCGACGTTCGATTACAAATCCTGTCGACGACTTTGCGCGCACGGCACACTGCAAATCGTATTGTACGCGTACAACAATAATATATTATTATTATAATATACCGTCCGACGCTAGCGGTCGCCGGGTAATACGACTCTGATACCTACGTCACCGCGGTCGCCGTGTTCACAAACGTGTTTATGTAGTGGTCGTCACATGTGCGCGCCGAGTCCTACCCATTACGGTGCTGTACGTTATATACGTATACGTCATGAACATGCGCTGCTGAGGCACAAACGCGATACTTACCTAAGTGACGGCGACTTGGTCGGCGAGGTGGTCGAAGTCGCGTTTGAGTCCTGTGTAGGACATTTTTTTTTATTTTTATTTTATCTTTTTTTTTTAATATGACTTTTTTTTACAGAAATCTCTGGACACGAGACACCTATACTACAGGAATGGTTCCGTTCTCGTCAAATGTGCAGACGATTAAATAGACGAAACTTTCTTGTCGTTTTGAATAATAGAGAAATACGTGTAGGTATATTTCATATAACGAGCCGTTTAATGATGTATTGGTCACGTTGAAATAATTAGTTTTTAGTTATAACAGTCATCACTTGAAGCGATGAATTTATTGATTTTACAACGATATGTGTTCTTTATTTATTTTAAGTGTGTGTATGTGCGTACGAGGACACGGACCTCAACTTTGAGGGTGGTTTTGGATAAAAATCGGATCTATTTTGTATTTTGAAGAGGTCAAAATTAAAAATTCCCAATAATTTTTTATACAATCGAGAAAAACGAATAAAAAATTAAGGAAAAATAAGAGTTTTATGCTAAACATCAGTTTTATAGTTTAAAATCTTGTTGTTTTTGAAACGAGGTGCAACTATAGTCCATATTATACTTTTCGAACACGAAACATACCCATTAAACAGATGCAATATGATTGCGGAACGCGAGTAATACGTGTATTATCCCCCGGTCGTTTGCCCAGGTCTTCGACTACAAGTAATGATAATAATAACCACGATATGCAGGTGCGTATAAGTCATTGAATATAAGACGAAGACGTGTCCGGTATCAATGATTAATCACTCTGTTGGAAAATACGAAAAATATTCTAAGAGATTTCGTGCGTCGGTCGGTCTACAAAAACAAGGTGGTCGACACTTGCGATCGCCGGGTAATGATAACATCGCGCAGTCGTCGGACTCGCCCGCGAAGATAATCACTAATGACGACAGCGATGACACGATTGATGAAATATCTCCTGACGGAAATTTTTGCATAGCGCTCGTACTTGAACGGTTTACGGTATTATTGTTGACAGGAAAAATCAAACGGACTGATAGTAAAAATCGTTTAGCCACAGGCAGAGTGCAGATTCGCCTAACTATTAGTTTTCGGACGAACAAAATTATTTTCGCTTCGGGCTTTAAAGACGTATCAAAACGTGATAACAAGAATATTCTATAACAAAGATTCAAAAAATTATCATCTCTGATTGCTAATAAAAATTTTAATTATATTGTTGTTATCAGTTATTACTTCATTGTAATAATTGCGTACACAATTGTGTACTTCTTTATGTTCAGACGAAGTACTTTTAAGACGCTCGCATAAACGGCAACAACTTATAGTATCGCCGAATATTATAATATATTATTATGCACGGAAAAAAAATTGCACTCGTTATTTCTGATTTAATGCTTCCTATAATACTATCGCTACCACGTTCGTATTACTTTACGTTGTTTTCACACTCTCTCCCCGCCTGTATTATTTATTTTATCCATTCCACCGTTTACTCTTTCGAACTTTCATTCTAATTCTCAACCCGAATAACTGAAGAGTCAATTCATTAATCACCACAGACACACTTACGAGAGTAATGCATTCGCATAAGCTGTAATTTTTAATATTATACAAATACAATTTCTCTAATCTGACAAAACGATTTTATCTAAATATTTTTTTACTCCGACATGATATTACTTGTGAAATATTGCTTGAGTATTTAATTTTTGCTGCATCAACACTAGAGTACAATAAAACATGCTATGTCTTTCTGCACAAGTTTACGCGCGTCAGAGGACTCAATTTGATACGTCAATATTATGTCTTGGGACCGCCCATCCAATTTTTTACGGTACAACACTTGTATCGTTGGAAATATTTTTATGCCATATTATCTATTTATTTATTTTTTTTTTTGAACTTCAGTGTATATATCCTTCATATCATATTATTCAGCGAACATTTATCATATCTGTGCGATGTTAAATATATAACTATAGAACAAGGTTTATATTTTTATAGTGTTATTATTGAATACTAGAATATTTAACAAATATTATTTCAAGGTCGAAAAAATACATGAAAAAAAATACGTTAATTTACGTAAAATAATATATTATATTATTATCAATATAATGTGTGGTTATTGTAAAAACCCGATAACAACATCCGATTTAATTTGCACTTTGTAAAAAGGTAATGATTTATTTTTTTTAAATAAATTAGTTATTTTATTTAAATAATATTTTAAATATATCTAAAATCGTATAATTTACCAAACGTTTAAGAAGGAATCGTCACGAGAGTCTGGTTTTTATTGAATAAAAAATAAATCGGTTTTCTCTGCGACGTCTGGGTCACACCCTTTTTTCCAATCACGAATCGATTGTGTTTGAATAATAATAAAATTTAATAATAGGAAAATAAAGAGAGGATGGACCACATCGGGTACTCGACCGAGAGAACAAAAAAAAAATAAAAATGTAAAATCTCTATACATATAATATATATAAGTATACGTAAAATGTAATATAATAATAAATGGTGGCCATAAGACAACCGAGGAATATGCTAACGAATGAATGACTATCTTAAAAATGATCTTGACGTGCCCTCACGATGATTTATCATTTTTTTCTCCACATTCTATCCTACTCTATGGTCACACCACCACCATATACCCGCCTGCCAATTGAAGTCCCAAGACCATTAGAACCGACGGTTTTCAAAAGGAAAACATTACATTTCTAGTTATAGTAAATATATATATGTGTGTGCATACGCCACATACACTATATGTACATATATACATACGCACCAATCAAAAGGATTATTATTGTATTATTTTTTTTATCTTATTATTATTATTTCTTTTCTTGTAGTTACTATTATTTAACAAGTTTCAGTCAAAAAAAAAATAAAATTGTCTCGGATTTACAGATGGATTAGATTTTTGTATTAGTGTAACCAAAAGACCTAACACGGCGTACCCTCAGGGGCTATGACTTCAGAGTACGCACCTCCTATAGCGAGTGTGTATTCGGTCTAATTAAATAGCGTGGCGATTCGTTGTATTTATCGATGTAGATATTATATATATATTATATAATACTATAATAAAAACAACAATACGACAAGGACATAGAAATCTATGTGATATTATAAGTCGACTGAATCCGAAAATGCCAAAATGAGGCATTTAAATATAGGTATAGTAACATGCGTTTTTAATTCTTTCTAAAAAAAAAAAACAAATTAAACTAATATTAATCCTATAATCAGTAATTAGGAGCTAATGAAGCTGTCACGGTGAAAATTGTTTGGACGTGATTTTTTTCTCCAAAGTCACAATTTATGCGTATAAACTCAAATTTAAATCAACTCCATAGGCCAATAAATAAAATCCACCGAACAGCATTATTCAATTTAATGTGAGTATGTGCCAAAATAAAAAATACAACTTATAGATTAGCTAATATTGTCATTTATCATATTGAAATAATAATAATTATGAAGCACCTATAATGTATTATTTAACTTCAAGTTAGTTTTCTTAAGATAATGTCCAACGGAATAAAATTTAAAAAAATATCGAAGATCAACTAACAAAATAAAACGTAGACAAATGTTTTGCTTATATTAAACATAATATTATAAATTATAATCCGTTGTCTTATATTGTATTTATACATATTATATGTATACTAAATACAGTTGTT
Organism: Melanaphis sacchari; assembly: GCF_002803265.2. NCBI lineage: Eukaryota > Metazoa > Arthropoda > Insecta > Hemiptera > Aphididae > Melanaphis > Melanaphis sacchari. Next base: position 53,823 of record NW_020270439.1, on the reverse strand, counting down.
GTCGAGTGTTTTCGGAACTTTTGAAAAGTCAATATAATGATTTATTATTTATTGCCACGGATTATTCGAGAATTATGTACACGTGAAGATTCTTAATCTTGAGTGAACCGTTATCAAAAAATCTGCTAGTAAATAACACGACATATTATTATGCAATTTACTACCTACCGTCTCATTCATATTTTGATGTAGAATGCCAAGCCGATCGTAAATGTTTAATACAATTTTTATTGTAAAAACACGAACATATTTAAATTGTTTACGTTTTAGTAGTATTGCTTACGTTTTGTTTTATTTTTGATTTAAATAAAGCAATCTAAAAGAGTGAATTGTAATTATTTCATCGTTCATCTAAATATTTACACCCAACCGCGTTTTTCAAATCGAATCTTGTGGTCCGTTATGTGCGTGTTTGTGTGCATTAAACTTGAAGCACAACGACTTCGTACGGTTCTACCGATCCGACCAATGAACTTGATAAAGCGCTCTCTTATAACAATTACTTTTTGCGGTTCGTGCACGGGTTTGACCTTGAACTTGGCCCCATCGTTTTGTCGGTATAAATCATACGAATATTATGTATACATATAGAATATATTATATGTGTCATCATCAGCACCATACACGATAGTATCTACACCAACCATTGTATCAGAATCCAAACAATATATTATTATACTATATTATATATACACACTGTAGCTGACAGCTGATTAATTAAAATGATACATTTTATAGATATTTTTTATTTTACCGGGTTTGCATTCTACAGTAAATGTAAGACGTGTTGACATTATTATTGCGATCATATAAATATACATAATAATGATCTATAGCGTGTCAAGATCATAAAGAGAAGAATCTATGGACATATTTAAGTATTTTTTATTTGTATGCTTAAATATTATTATTCAGCATTTAAGGTACCCGTGAATGGTTACATTTTTTTTAAAACTAACTACCTCATGCCACAAGGTAAACTACGCCTGCGCTCGTATTTGATTTAAAATAGGGAAACTGTTTCATGAAATTGACATTTTGGTAATTTTTTCTCCTAGCTATGGACATTCTTCTAAATTGTATTTGTTATCAAGGTAAATAGGCTTATTTTGTAATGTGTATTTCAAGAAGTGTTTTGGCATTCATTCGATACCAGTGTAAAAACGATTATTCTGTATAAAAATATACATAGTGTATATAATTATAAACATTTACGTATATATAAAAAGCTTAAAAATTATTTTGAGGAACATAAAAAATTAATGTTGTCCACAGAAAAAAGCAATCTCGCTTCACTGTCAGTGAACGGTTTTTTTCACTTACTATTTATCGCGCGCAAACTAATGGAACCGTGATAATTTATACATAATTTTCATTCACTCATTTAGAAGTGTCGACTACGTGAAAAAAATATAAATCGACAAAAAACACTGAGTAAAAATAACGCCTAACCACATTACGCTACAACGGGTCATTTTCAACCGCAATCGACGGAAACGGCCAAAACGTGTGTACATATATTATACTATAAAATATAAAATAATATAATATACTACGAGTGTCCAATTTCGGCGAAGCACATTCCTTCATATATATTTTTTTTCTTTTTGATTTTAAATCGAATCAGGAAAAAATTGTCACCGATTCTAGGTTGTTCGGATCCGTTTTTTAACTAAACTATATGTATGTTTTTGTGATATACTATCTATACTCTCTATACAACAAGTCATTCGAAAACCACCAGTTGGATTGAAAATGTGAATATTTGTTTTTCAAACATCGCATGTGCTTTGATTACTGCGTAAGCACAAAAAGTGTGTTAATGGTTCCATTAATTAATGAAGAATAAACTAATTGTTCGTGTATTTTAGTACAGAACACATGTTATAGACAAGATATAATATATTATATTAAAAATTCAAAAACTCAACTAAATCAAAACCCCTCAAAAAAAAAAATAATAATAATAATAATAATAAAAACATGAAATAATTAAGAACAAATGTGTAGAAAATGTATATTTTTTCTACACGCGTAGTATGAATCGAATTTATAGACCCTGTTATTTATGATTAAGAGGACACTATACAAGAATTTGTTGTTCCATCTTACAAGTGCGTAACATAGCAAATTTACGTTTAGCAGATTAAGTTTAGCTTCGTTAATTTAAAAATTAGAGTGAATCAACCTATAATGAAACTTGATGGTAAGAGCATTTTCTGTGTTTGTATGTGGGTTTTTATAATAATTCAATTTTTTAAGTGAGTTATGAGTATTTTTAATTTACTATATTTTACATACGCAAAACTTGCTAAAAATTGAACTATCGTAAAAAAACTCACATATAAACACAGATAATTTTCTTACCATCAAGTTTCATTATAAGTCGATTCTTTCTAATTTTTAAACTTACAAAGCTAAACTTAATCTGCCGAATGTAAATTTGTTATATTACGTACTTGTAAGACGAAAACAACAAATTCCTGTGTAGCATCCTCTTGAGTTAGATCGATAGAAAACTACCAGAAATTAATACATAAGCGCAATTTCGAATATTTAAATTCTGGTTAAGTTATAATAAAATAAAAATAATTGTGTTATTCCATATTAATGCAGAGTAATATTATGTTATTGGAAATTTAATTGTGTTATAAAAATGTGATATTATGACTTATAGATATCAGAATGATATGCATACTTTTAGATATTATTGGTAGGTACATAATAACTATTGATTTTAATGAGCTTTTAACGATTTCGTTTCAAAAAAGTTGATAAACGATGATCTGCGTAAAAAAGTGCAACAACAAAAATACAATTACTACATGATAGCGGGTAAACACGGTTCATCGCTGCGGTGGTAATAAGTGGAGATTCATAGAGAGAGAGAGAGAGAGAGAGAGAGAAAATACAATCCATCGTTGAGGTCAGAACAGTAAACCGGGTGGTTTACGAGTTACAACGTAGACTATAAAAACATTCCCTCGTCGTGTTTATATATATTATATAGTATTTTTCACCTTTACGACCTGCATTCTATAACTGTCTGTTGTTCAACTCACGTCTTCAAGACGAAAAAATATTATACCGTTATCGGCTTTTCTCTGTTTTTCTCTTTCTCAAAAAGACACGCTTCCGTACTTATTCCCTTTCAAAAATGCAATACGGTGGCAAAGTCTCTCTAAAGCGGACAATTTAAAATATTTTGTGTTAGGTACTGAAAGTGTGTATAAGATGGAACAAAAATATTTCCAATCACGTACACATTATAAAATATTATATAATTATCTTACCCATCATATTCTTTCAATCAATTTTAAATTTAACAAAAGTGACATCACTTTCTATAATTAATAATAAATATCAAGTAAGAAATCAAAATTAAATTAGTAGGTAACGAATGTGTTTTTTAAATAATTACTGTAAACGTAATATATAATTAAGCGTAATAAATTTATAACAACTTGGCTCATAACTCATAAGATAAATACATAATATGATATAAGTATACACACTTTAGACTATATATTATAATATAAAATATACATAAAAAAATAAAAAATAAAAACTTTAATTTTTTACATGATTCTCAACCAAAAAAACCTCTGAATACCGGAAATTTCTCGTGATCCTGTAACACATGAAATAGAGATTTATTTGAAATAAACGATTATTAACAAATATATATATTTTAAATCGGCGATAAAACGGTCATATTAATTGTATATCATATACGCGTGGCATTTCGCCGGGAGACCCACTCCAGATACAAAATAACATTATAATATAATATATAACGTGGTCGTTTTGTTGACGTTTTACCGGTCACGGCAGTTATTTATTTCAACCTCAAAGAGGGTTGTAGTTTTTTTCGACCCTCGTTTACACTCGAAATTTTAACAAACGATGTCCGATTTAATACCATTTCACGTAGTTACTAACCCAAAATATGTTATACTTATACCACGCGCTAATACAACTAATATCCTTCTCGCGTGTCTCCACACTATAATGTATCTATATAACACACACAAGAGTTTTAAGTACTCGAAAGTGAATTTAATAGCATCTTAAAAGAATGTTATTCTAAAATGTATACGTGTAACGTGTCTGTGTGTGTATAAAAATGCCAACGACCTCATAAAAAATGTTAAAAATAATTTTCTATGTACTAAACACTTAAGACTGACATGGTAATTTGGTCGTAATAATAATTATCGTTGAAATATTTATCTAACAACAAAATATTGTGATGAGATATTCGTTGAAAATCCGATACAATATATTATTACTAACTAAACACAAGTCCGTATACATATATCTATAATATATAATATATATGAATCCTATCCTACCATCAAATTGTTATTTGCCCATATTTATGACTATAAAGTACACAAGTTCTGAGCCACGTGTATGTAGTAAGTTTATAATAAAACGTCATATTATTTTAGAAGTTGTGAAAAACAATTTTTTAGCAACAATGAAAAAATAATGACGTTGGAAAACATATTCAACACAAGTCAGATCGCGAATGTCTCGAGATAGGAAATGAAATACAATTGAATTTATTCAGTAGTATAAATAGATACTATTCGTTAAACGTCGAGTTAAATATTAATATAAAATACATATTGTGTTTACAGCTTCGCGATAGTTGAGTATTTCGAAGAACGAACACAAAAATTGCAATGAACGTTTACGCATTAATGTCACGTTTTAAAATATTACTATGATGTAAAATAGATTAGGTGAATCAAAATAATATAGCAAAAATACGCAATACAAAAATTGCGATGTCGATGAAATAATTTTATTTGTTTGTTATTTCGTATATTATATCGTATTTTAACTCATAAGACTCGTGTTCGACGGTCGGATCAGATGACTCGGTATTAATTAGTCGCTCAGTCTCTCATCATTATTATAATACGGGCCAACATGTTAACAATTTTATTAGTTTATATCAACGCATATGGAATGTCGATTTCGTGTTTGCAAATAATCGAACAACTATAAGGCATATATTATTATACACGTAGTCGTATTATAACGCGTGTACGGTTTTGACTTTAGTGCACACACGCCACACACTGTTCATATTTGTCTGCACAGACAGATATCACGATTTACGCTTAAATAGAGAGACGTTACTAGGCGTAATGCTGCAGAGAAAGGGGCGCGGGCTCTTCAATAAAACCAAAGACTATAGTGACTACTATAATATGTGTATAGTATGTATACATGACCCCGCTATAATATGCAGCAACGGCAGCTATGTATGTGGTGGATGTAAATAATTCGAAACGACCAACGACGGCGTAATGAAAACGAGGATTGATGAGAGAATACTGTACAGCGAGAAAAGTGTAAATTGATGATGATTGGAATTTGACCTTTTATGATTCGTCGGGTTCAAAGTGATTAAGTCTCGGATATTTGATTTTTACAAATGCAATTGGTTTTTTATTATATTCTCTCTACACGTGTCGTGTAACACCCGAACGTTAATATTAAACAGTACCTATATAGTATATCATAATATATAGGCATATATCTCATGTAGCTGCTGAAGCAGCAGCGCGGTACACAATACAGGCAATACAGCCCTATATAATATATACTATCGTAAAGCCGTATCAATTAAGAATTATCTCTTCAGGTTTTCGGGGAAAAAAAATACACGTATTAAATAATATGTGCTATTTATTCGTATGTAATCCAATTAGCTAGGATGTCGATAGTTTAAAATTTAATTACGTTTTCCATCAACAGAAAATCGTTTAAACTTTATCCGACGGAGGCATACGTTAGATTCGTTTAAAAGATATTATCATTATTATCATTACGCACATGCACTACATTATATGATATCATAAACCTAACATACGTGCGCGCGCGCGCTTGTGTGCGTGTATGAGTAGATGGCTCGTAATAACTAATTTAATATTCGAGATTTTTTTTTTTTTTTTTCGTAATAAATCCTGCGAGTGACGTGCACGGGGGTGTGGTCCAACGTAACGATACATTTTTCTACGAGCATCCGTCGAGATCGTAGGTACTGCGAATAATGAGTTACTGTCATCGTGTCTTCCACCCGTTTGCCGTCGTGCCCGTACAATATAATACTCGTACGCTATTAATTACATTATAAGTGAACTGTCTAGATGATTTGAAATAGTCCGGCAATGGTACTTATACACCGCACGGTGTGGGATTTCACGTGTGAACGAATGCATTACAATAATTGGCGAGCTTTGTTATTCGTTAATGTATCACGTCCGGATAAAAAAGCATTACAGGATTTATCATATGTGTTCGATGCGGTATTGATTTTTTTAAATTACTTTTATTTTTTTTATTCGTTACTCATAATAGTCCCGAATTTCTCAGTTTGTACTACGCACGTTATTATTCTAATCGATATAGGTGCTATAGGTGTTTCTAAAAAAAAAAGAATAAAAATAAAAAATAAATTAGAAGATTGCATTAGATCAAATATTCACAAACGTTTGTCGGTAGGCGAAAATCACATTTTGTATGAAATTCGTAGAAAGTTAATAATGAAGCCCTATAAAAGAGACCGACCAATCAATATTTTGATTTAAATGTTTTGGGAATATAGTTATACGAGTAATGCATACTTCATAATAATATATAATAACAACATTCGTGTTAGCGAGTTTAATGGATTTTTGTTATCAACACGTCTCTTTAAAGCATAATTTACTTAATATATATGTAAAATTTATACACATAAGTGTGATTACATTGAATGTCTGTCTAAAAAAAAAAAAAAAACGGAAAATATAAATCATAAATCTTATTGAAACGTTATTTTAAGCCGAGGGATTATAATAAATAATCGTAAATCCCAACATTCACGAATATCTAATTTAGCTCGCAAAATGTGTTTAATTATACATATATCCGATCCACGAGTATTATACGAACAGTGAACAAGCGTTATAATATACCTATCGAATAGTCATTGTAAAATACACAAATGGTTTTGCATATTATTTTCGGTAAACCGGTCATGCTGTTGATTTGGGTTTCTTTTTATCTGAACATCGTACATGGCGTTAATGGATTGAACATTTCCTAATAGCTTATTTGAATACTATATTACAAATTATGGCATAATAATAATAGAATATAATCGCGGAAGCTTAACATTATTAAATTATTTATAACTATTATGTATAATATTATATTATATTTTATTATTTTTCTTTTGCAGACGAATAAAATACAACGCACGACATGCTAGACATAGTAAAATATTTTGTTTATTCTGGTTTTAGTTTTTTGATATTTTTGTTGCACGCGTGGACGTTTAAAAATATGTAAAACATATTTCTCAAAAATTATTCACATATTATTATATTTTAAAATTGATTTCGAGGTTAATGATTCGCATAATTACACGCTACTATCTTATTTCCACTCCACCTTCGCATACATAATATTCGTATGTATAATATACTCGATAAGATTACTGACATCGTGTACTTAAAATAATTATTATTAACTGATAAGTAAATGAAGTATAATATATGAACACTGAAACATCGAGTAGGCGGGTTATCTTGATAAAGTTGTTTTTTTAACTCGGAATACTTTTAGTCCGTATAGGTGTACGTTATCGCAGACAATCAATATAAAATTCACGCATTTAATACAAAATTATATTCCATAAATTATTTTATGTATGCGTTTGAATAATTCAATGAAAGTATGTGTATTTTTTATTTTTTATCCATTTTTTTTCCGAACGTCTAAACTATCTGAGACGTACTGAAAGTAATTTTGCAAGTATTGCCGAGTCATTGCGAGAAGAGAAATCATAATTTTCAAAATAAATTTCCTACGATGTTTTAAATTGGCATATAAAGAGCCGAGATTGCGAAACTATATATGTATAATAATTAAAATTCGGATAAAATATATTTTTGTAAGAAAAAAAACAAAATAACATTAAGCAGTTGACCAACCTATCTTTATTACACACAGTAAAAAGTGTGTTAATAAAGCTGAAACAGCTCTTAACTGTTTATGAAGATATACATAATATATTAATAGGAAATCCGTGGGATGACCCTCATAATTATATAACATCCTTTTTTTTTTTTAATTCATTTAATCGTGTTTTAGTTTCATAAATTAAGAGAGGACGACTATGAGCAACCGAGAGAATTAACTTCAAAACTTTATGCAACTACACTTTATTCACCACAATGTATAATATTTTATAGTGACTATACTACATTATATTATAAATGTATCGATACGCATCATACTTTTTGCGTAGAATATTATTAACCAATAAAATATATATTATAGTATTGGAATTCATAAACTTATATACCTATAAGAGAAAATAATGAAAACAGAACAATAAAAAAAAAATAATTGAAGTAATAATATTTATAATTAGGAATATTCCTAATATTTGTTTATAATATTTCGGTAACATCTGTATCTCGGGAGCATGTAATTATAGTGATTCAATTATTACCGCTCTTTCCACTATTAAAATTATATATTATACTTATATGTCAAACTGTATCGAATTAATTGTATACATATTTTTGATAAATACAAAATTTTACATATGTAACACAATATGTTTGTTTATGACACTAGGTACTTACATAGCTACATATTAACAGTTCAACAAAATACAATATTATACTCTTAAAGGTACACCAATGATTTCAATTTTCACTTCTCGTTGTGTTATTATCAAATTTAATAAGAGAATAATATACCGTTTAATGATATAAATTTGTCCGTCATAAACTCGTTTCTACATTATCTTCCTATATTTCTAGCACTACGTATTCACACATCTGTTCGCGTTTTAAAAATAAATCGACAAATTATTTAATACATAGATTGTTTTTCAATTTGAAATCAAAAACACATTTTTTTTTTTGCAGGACACCGGATCTACTATTCTAGATTACGTGCATACGCATCCTATATAATATTATTACTATATAATCGAGTACGTATAATAATAATACTATAAAAGTTGCGGCACGATAATCTGTCGGGACAGAGAGAACTACGCTCCGTCTAAACGAATAATATTGTATTATTTTACATTTTTTTTTCACAGGAAACCAACAATTTGAAAACGGATGAAAACGTTAAACACAATACATTTTCTAACGCTCGTAATTTAAGTCGTTAAAAAATAAAATAATATAATAATATATGTATTAACATCAAGCGATTGTAACGCGAGTTAGTGTGTGTGTGTGTTTTTTTGTGTGTATTTGATAAATGTCAACGCCTATATGTGTGTTTAAACGGTGAAAGTAAAATATTATTGTATTTGATGAGATCATATCCTGCGGGAATTATTTACACGTGTGGTCAATTGCAGCTTTCGTGTAATAAGACGAAATAATAATAAAATATCATTAGACCTATTTCTAGAGCAACGCCGCCGAGCGTCCAGTATAATACCGAATTATCTGTTCAGATATTTACTGTCTGAATTACGTATAGCTCTGGACCTCTGGTCAAACTATTAAAACTATAATAATATTGACAATACCAATAGTCATTTAAGTAAATTGCTTTGGCGTTCGTTCAATTATATCTCTCGAATAAGAAGTACATTCTTTGAAAATGAAAAAAAAAATTCAAACCACTAAACTTTTTTGCTAAGACTTCCGGACTGTAATATTATTAAAAATAATATATATATATATATATATATTTATGAAATAAAAATTAATATGCAAAATTATAATTTATTATTTCAAAAAATTAATGTTATTTAATTTATAGCTTTATTTTTGGAACAAAAATATGAATCTTATTATGAATCCTGCAATCAAAGATACAAAAATATTTTTGTTTCATGAAAGTTATGATGTAAAAATGTACAATATAATTACATATTAAATGAAATCTACCGAATAATGATACTCAATTATCAATAGATGTGAAAAATAATTGATTTTTTTTTATTGTATTATATTCTGTATTTGAATGAAAGAAATAAGTTTTAGTTATTTAGGAGTAGATTTTTAGATAATTTATTTTCTGTTATACAAACAAAAAGTGAATCCATACGATTATTCATGGCTGATAATTATAACGTACACAAATTACTTTTTTGATTCTCATAATATACTTCGTCATATTGATTTGAATTAAGTTCTATATTATTTTAAAATAATTTTATGAGTGCTTAGTGCTTAGGTTAGGTTAGGTTATAAAGTTTATATTATATTATATTATATTATATTATATTATATTATATTATTATTATAAATAATAAGATTGTACAAGCATGCCATTTATTTTTATGACAGTTATACGTGTCATTGAAGTATAGACAATAATATCATTTTAGCTGTAAATTATAACATTATTCAAGACTGACCAGACATAAATATTTTAATACTCGATTTTAGATATAATTTTTAAGTTGTCAATTTATTAGTGGTGATTAAGTATATATTAATAATTGTTACCTTAATAGTTGATATTTATTTTCTATACATAATATGATGTTGTATCAGTATGATACGTTTTGAATGAATACCGAACAAAAATTGAATACATTACGTGATTTAAATCTAAATTATTGAACAGTAATTATTGCACATAAATAATAAAAAAAATATGTAAATATAAATTTCAAGAAAGAGTTGGTGGTCGTAGCGCGATTTTTATTTAATAGATTACATTATAATTTACCCTTTACAGCGATCAAATCAAATCAATGAAACACGTAAGTTATGTCAAGTAAAAAAAATATAAATTATTAAATTATGACGTATAGTATACATAATTATATTTATTATAGTCGTATAAATGTATAATTTACGAAACTGAATACGGAAAAAAATTAACCTTTTTTTACGACGTGATCTCGTTTACTCGATATAATATTCAGACGAATGACGCATCGTCACAATAAACTACTATGCTTCTATTAACATATTTTATTTAACTCAAATCGACCCGAATAATAATAATAATAATTATTAACGCTTCTGTAATTTGTATACAAATACATTCAGTTGTATAGGATATCGGTATCATAATTTATTATATCGTTCTGACCACACAATATTACTAACACTAGTTATTGGCTTTTATTTTATAAACGATGATAATAAATTATATTAAATACCCTAATACACCTATATACCTAGTGTGTAGGTAAAGTAGTACCTACAATAATACAATATAATTTTTTCCATCAACTCTAAAATATTTTATAACGCATTACAGTTATCAGATGTGCGCCTAACAGTTACAGTTATCAGATGTGCGCCTAACAGCCTTAACATAATATTGCAATAATAAAATAATACGATGGCCGATGTGTTGGAGATTTTTTTACGGGATTGGTCATACAGCAGGGTAACGAGATTCAGCCAACTAAAATAATATCATACAATGGCATGATACAAATATCATATAGATAGATGAAGGTAACTAGGACGAATCTAGTACGTCTAAGATAGGTATACTATATACCTACTTACACGGCGGACTGACGTCTTCGTCGTTGATCGTCGTATGTGCGTTGTATAAAACGAAAAAAAATCAAAACACGTTGTTATAGAATAGATAATATTGTAGAATACTCAGTGAATCAAGCATGTTGATTGGGAACGGCGGGGGTGAGCTCAGGAGGGGAGGAGCAGCGGACTGACAGAAGTTTTAACGAGAAGAATAATGATTAATGACGTGTAGGGAATAAAAAAAAAAAAAAAGAAAAAATAGAAAAAGAAAAAAAGAAAGAAAGGAAAAATATGTATAATAATATTTTATGGGTATTCGTGGGTAAGGTGCTGCGCACGCTTTTATAGGATGAAATAAATGTGTGTGTGTGTGCGCGTCAAGACGAATGAACATGACGCCGTGTTATGTGTATTACATACTTATATACATTATACTATCGTCATATTATTATTATTATTATTATTATTATATTATATTGTGGTCAGCGCACTTTTGGTCTTATATCCAACGTTTAAGACGTTTAATGTTTGTTGTGTTTTATTAGTGCCAAGATCCGTCGAAACGGATATCACATCAGTGCGCGCGTTGCGTACATATTATAGTGTCACGCTGTGCAGTTGTCGTCGTATTTAAAATAAACAAAACCACTCTTATAACATTTTTGTTTTTTCTATTTGTCTATTTGTTCCACGTGTTCGCAATACTCTTTGTTAACAAGCAACATTGTATCAATACTTATTATTACACACTATTACCAGTCAATAATTTAATCATTTCGCACATACAAAAATAAGATAAAATATTATCAAACAGAAACCGAATTTTGATTATGGTCGAAATTAAAAATCGATATGGGAGTGTTGTTTTTCTAACGCCGTTAATTCAACGCGTTCGATGTTTCTATAGGAATTATGCTTTTTTCGTTGTTTTTTAGTTACGTATTCTTCGATTTTATCTGTTAAGTAAAGCATTTAATACTTTTTATTTTATTTTTTTACTGTGTGCACGAAGATAAGCCTCATTATATGATTGACTATTTTCGATTGATATTATAATATGATGCGTTTGCTCGTACATGTTTTAGTTATGGCACTAAATAATTATATTTTTTTAGTTATAACTTCGAAGCACATTGTACACGTATAATATGTATAAAACACTTAATAATTATTAACCTGTTCCGTAAATGATTAGATATTATTTAGTCTTACAGTATTATATTATAGGACAATAAATTTCAAATATTATAACAGTACTAAATAATACTATGGTCAGGACCCCAAGGATCTTAAGATTCTAATATTATCACGTAAATAGTTTTATACGTTGGTAGTTTATCTGTTGTATACTTACTATACATGTGATGTTTTTGTGGTGTTATTTATTTATTTGATTTAATAAAATTTGGCGTTTTAATTTTAATTTAACGTTAGCGTTAATTGTCTATGCACTATTGTGCAAGCTTATTATATAACTAACGATTATTAAATAATAATAAAAATATGTAGTATTAAAGTAGTTAGTTAAGGAATTACCTCATGAATACAAAAATTTGATGTATCTATAAATTTAATGTTGTTTTTTTTTTTAGAAAATTACGTACAAGCTTTTAAATGCGTGAAACCATAGCCTGTAATAATAATAATAGTAAAATGTTAATATATGTACTTGAACGAAAAAAATAGTTTTGTGTATATAAAATTAAATATTTTATTAAAATGTCTTTCATATATAAGCGTAAAATACAATAATTGTAGTATGTATAGTCTATATTATATTATAATATATAATTAATAATCCATATAGATAGATTGTAAATTTACGATTAAGTTAATAAAGTTTAATGTTATATAAAAATATAATGACCGTTTTGTTACGAACGTTTATATTATAATAATATAATATGCTAATATAACTAATATAATCAAAGTTATATTTTATTCAGGGCTCCCGATTTTTTCTCACATTTCGATAGCCCTGATGATTTTTTTATGATCTCGCTCCATCCATAACAAATTTGATTCGATTTTTTGATAAATTTTGTCCAGCACGATTTTCAGATCAGCTGATTTGACATGCCGCCTTATATTGTTTATCTACGTCAAAAAACCAATAAACGCAACATGTAAATACACTTTTATTTGACAAAATATGAAAATATCATCGAACGGGTGTATCATATTTACCAAAACGATTTCCTCGTCCGACCCTACTTTGGACGCCAATGCAGAGTACGCAACAGCGATGTACTTGTCGTTCAGGTTATTGCGAATCGGCGTCGATTGAATCGTGTTCAGTTTTTGTATCAGAAAACTGGCGAGAGCTTTAACGCCTGTCGGTGTGGTAACGACGTTGTCGCAAACTGTTTTAAATGTATGCAAGCTCACATGGCCCACGTCATCCAATCGCATCAGATTTAGATGACTTAAAACAGCCATAAATTACATTAGGTAAACAAAAAAAAAAAAAACACACACACACACACACACAACCTGACGTATTATATTATTATTAAGTACAAAATTATTATTAATGCATCTAATAGATTGAGTTGAATGTAAAAAGTGTTTTTTTTTTGTGATTAGATAAAGGCCAATAATTGACTTGAACACAAAAGTATTTTGCCGTAAAGTTTTTTAAAAATTCATGAAATTTACAAATGTAAATTCGAATTGCTCAATTTATTGAACAAATTAATATAAATTAGCCTTTTCTTCACCTTACATGAAAATAAAGAATATTTTCATCTTTTCAGTAGAAAAATCGTTTAAATACTGTTACGTGAATAACACATAAAATTAATTCTACTAAATTACTTCACATGAATTAATTTGTATTACCACGTATAAATATTATTAAACATGACATTCCTTATTAAATATCCGTTTCCGTTTCACACCTCATTACAATACTATAATGATAATAACTAAGTATTACCTCAACAGCATTTGGACGTTGTCGGTACAAGCCAATGCTCTCAAAGCGATTTCTCTCTGTGACGGTGATCGCGTCGTATCGTAGAACTTGTGAATTCTCGACAAAGCTGCGATATTTCCTTTTCTCATACCCGCGCACAGCGCAGCTTCTTCCATTTCGGGTGGTATCCTAAAAATATCCCATTGATAATGGGTACAAATAGTGAAAGTCGATAATAATAATAATAATAATAAAAATTTAAATTTACAATTCTTTCGAGACAAAATATTGTTTTTGGATATCAAAAGAATTATTAATATTATCAATTGGGACTAAAATTAAAGCCATTGTGTAGAAAATATCGACAAATTGGTGTCAAAGTGTGAACCCACGTGTGTTTTTGCTGGGGACAAGCTCTTAATATAACTTCAGTAAAACGTTTATACTTGAAAAAAAAAATGACAAACGCAAATAATTACGGTAGTAGAACGAGCCTGCGGAGCGGTAAATGCTCATACTTTTCTCACTCCTTGAGTGTCAAGGTTGCAAAACATATGTCTTCTTATCGAACAAATGTGTTATTTTATTATAGAATTATCTAACACAAAAAACATTTTAAGATGTGTACTTGGTCAAGTTTACACGTCAAGGTGTTTAGATAATTAATGTTTACTTAAGAGATAAGTTAAAAACTCGTTGAGATTTAGGTCGATGAGAATAATATTATTATTAAGCGTAGATACATGTACCTATATTATATTATAAATTACATATCGACTGTTATCGGATTATAAAATGTTAATATTACGACGACAATACCACTCGACCAATCGTATCGCTGAGTACCTATGTATTGCATATTGATATAAATTCATTCATATTTTTAAAAACCGTTTTACTTGTCATAAGTTATACTGCGTATATAAAAGTTCAAAGAAAAATACCAATACGTTCACTGTTTTAATCGTTTTTGCGATTCGAACAGTATCGCCACTAACGTCCATGGTGCAATTATTGGTTTATAATATATATTAAAAACTGTATAAAATTCAAAATTTTATAGCACCGCGTATTATCGTTGTGCACAATTGCGACGTGCACAATGCGGGGTATCCTACTCGTTTTAAAGCGTGTTACAATGTATACATTATAATAAATAAGGTTTTTTGCTCGATAAATGTGTAAAATACACCGTTGGTACGTAACATGATATACGTGCGCGGTATAATCGGTATAGACAACAATAACTCACTATATTGTATTAAGGTGGATACAATGGTTTATTTGCGTTGTAGACGTGCCCATATGAGCGTGTGTACCTATGTGTACAGAGTGATCTATTTTATTGAGTTAATATTTTTATTATTAAATTGGTTTTTCATAATATTGTGTTTATGTCCTTGTATCGCCAGTGTTAGACTTCAACGGCGGTAGCGTTAAGACTTTGCGCAAACTCGACTATTCACAATTATATTATTTTGTCTGTTGTTTATTTAAGTGATTTAACTCACTGGTGTCCGTTATTCATCCATGCGTCAAAATGTTCCGACGCAGATTGCACGCAACGCGAGTTGCCCATGTTGCACGTCCACGTCAATAGTTTGCTCCAACCGATTTTCATCGTTGCATTACGCATCTGGTTTTCCGATAATTTGTTGTATAAAATATCCGCTAAGCCCTTTGCGTATTTCTGTGAGAAATTTATGTTTAAAATCAGTACTCATAATGCCATGAAGTATAATATATAATATAATTTTATGAGTGTCAACGATGACACGTTATTATAGAATAAAGAGTACTTTGAACTTTGAATATTCAGTGGGATATCGTCGGATGGCGTCCATGATCGACGATAAGCCGTTGATCGCCGTGTTCCAAGGCATCACATGGTCTTCCATCAACAGGTATTCGAGCAGCGAAGTATAATAACTGTACGGCACCAGCGCGGCTCGGCACAGGTGATGCACGTCGTCTATGATTTGCGCTCTGTTGAGCACGTGTATTCGGTCGGGTTTTGTTATTAACTGGATCAACAAAAGTTTCCAATTTTTTTCGTCGTAATTCACTCTGTAAAACCCTACGTTGACAGACATATAATACATAACCGGTATAATTCTGTACTATATCATATTATAATATTATGTATGTGTACGCGCGCGCGCGCGCGTGTGTGTGTGTGTGGGTATGGGTGCATGCGGTGGGTCGCTGTAAACTGCGTCCCGTTTCAAATTTTTTATGTAAATTGCGGCCCGGGTATATTTTATACATACGTAAATTGCAGCCCCGGTATATTATATACATACGTAAATTGCGGCCCCGTTATATTTTAATATATTTGCCTACTTAATAATTTGTCATTGTTATGTAAATTACATTAAGGATTGTTATAAAATTAAAAAAAAATACAAATACTGTAAATACTGTAGACCAATGTAAAAACTCGTGCAAAATATTTCGATCAAATGCACACTGGCGGCTAATAATATTATATAAGTGAGCATCAAGTGATATCCTTATTAATCAATATTAAAGATAATATAACCAGCCGACCGGAAATCGGAATATCTCGGGCCGCAATTTACGTATGTATAAAATATACTCTGGCCGCAATTTACACAGTATATAACTATGACCTTTTTTGCGGGACGCAATTTACCAACTCCGGCATGCGGTAATGGCAATGAAGACACTTACCGGTCGATTGGATGTTGACAATTATCCATCCGAAATCGTCGGGAACGGTCAATGTCATTTGCTGATCGGTGGGTTTCAGCCAAACGGTCGGCGTGAGCTCTTCGAAGTCCAATTCGTTCTCAGTGGTGTACGTCAAGCCAACAAACCATTTTGCGTCGTCGTTCGTTTGCCGCGGATGCGACAGAGAAAAACGTTTCTGTGGAAATCGTAAACAGTATAGTAAATTATACTATTGATAAACATAAATCAATTATATTGTAACACCACTACGGTCATTAAGGTACGGCAGGGGCGGCCAAACAGTCGATCGCGTTCGACCGGTCGATTGCAAACGATTTCAAAGTCGATCGTGTTAGAATTTATTTTAGGCTACGCACACGAAAATTAATTATAGTGGTATAGTAATTTAATAATAAAAAAAAACTCTTTTATCGAAGTTAATTCTCAAAGGTGAAGTATATTTTTAGAAGATCGCGGCCAAAAAGAGTTTGACTGTCCCCGAGGTACGGTGTGTGACGTTTTTGGATTTTTTACTTTATTTTTTTATTTTTTATTTTCATTACCTGTGACGCAATGACTGATCCATTACTTGTCGACCTCACTGTTATCAGTGGATACCCTGGCTGTTCCGTCCACAAATCCATGTACTTATTGATCGTGAGATCATCTAATATTGTATATTCGGCATCGTATAGCACGTAATTAAACGTCTCCCACAATTCCTTTGGTTCCGCTACTGTGTATCTGTAGTAATCGTGCAGAAGTTTATTTAATAGTGATGACCTACTTATTGATTAACCATTATAAAAAATTGAAATTTTGAGTCTAGTATATTTTAAATTTGAATATATTTTTTTTCTGATAGAATTTATTATTTCTTGGTGATTTTGCATGCATAATTTTCTACATACTTTTTTAATGGGTACCTCAAATTCTAATTGAGGTCGAATTAAAATTTTGCGTTCATTATAGGTAAAAAGTTTATTTTAAAAACACAACTTTCCATAACAATAGATTCGATAAAACAAATAATTTAGAAATGATATTGGTATCGTTGACTATCACTGTGGTGATATTATTTCAGTGATATTGAATATTACATAATAATATCCGTTTTAACACGTTATAGTTCCGTGCTGTCGTTCCGTATGAAAAATTGTTTTTACTCTCTATATTATGTATACTTACGCAAAATCATCGAGATATTTGTTTATTGAAGTCCTGAAGTTCTCCTCGCCCACCACACATTTCAACATTCTAAACAACGCCGCGCTTTTGTCAATTGTAATAACGTCAAAAACATTTTCGATTTCCTCGGGAGTCGACACTGTGAACGTCAAAGGGTGTGTATCGTCATACTCGTCCCAAGACAGCGCGTACTGATGAACATTTTCAACGAACGATTCATCCATGTCCCATTCAGGCTCGATCTGCAATAATCACGCATATATTATGTATGGTTTATAAAACGTTAGTATATTTAAAACTCGTGAGCCAAAACCTGGCTTAGGACTTACTATACTCGTTATGTAATAGTTCAAGAAGTTGCATATGCCCTCGTTCAACCATGCGTTGTCCCACCAAGGAGTGGTCACCATGTTACCGAACCACTGGTGTAAGATCTCGTGTAGTATGGTCATGGATCCTTGTATTTTGTCTTCCGTTTCTGAATCTTGTGTCAAAGTAACGTAAAATTCTCTAAGAAAAAATTATAATTTAATACAATATATAGGTAGATACTAGATAGGTTTTCTCTTTAAACAATACATGGCTGGATTATAGTTTAGAAACTCATAATAATAGTTGTTATTGTACACAACTTGTATAAAAATATTACAATAAATCGCACCATTATGTATAACAATTACATGTATAAAAATATATTTACCTGTCTTACTTTTTTTCATAAAAATATTTTCTAAACTTACTTACTCATAAGAATTCAGTCCCCAATTCTCCATGCTGTAAGCGTTTAGTAAAGGAACTCCGATTAAATCCAACTTCGGTAACATATACGGTATTTGAGTGAACGTTTCTACACCTTTGAGTAAGTTTGGTGCTTTTCCCATCATATACGTTGTATATTCGATGTACTCTTTGCGCGTATGCATGGCAATATTATTATCGTCGTTTACATGATTTTTGTCAAAATCTGACACCATAAAAGCCACTAAATACGTAGGTATTGGCTTAGTAGTTTTAAAGTGATCCCACACCCAACCGTTTTGTGAACTAAAAAAAAAATTAAAATAGAATATACTTAATAAAAAATTGTACTTACATAATTTTGAATATTATGAAAAGATTATAGTAAATAATATGTTTAAATTTAACGAGAAAAGATAGCGCAGAACGAGTATCGACCTGCAGTCAATTTGGTTGACGTATTGAGTGTTCAAGTAAAAAGAAGAACTTACTGGATTTCAGTGAATTTTAGTGGCATGTTAGACAACGCAGAATGCCTATTATTTCTGGCAATTGATATCGTGTATGGAGTCTTGAATTTCGGTTCGTCGTAACACGGAAATGCTCGTCTGGCGTATATCGGCTTGAACTGAGTTAGAACTATCCATCTATACAGAAAAATGATTATAACATAATTATATTTAATTTTACTACTTCTTGTTTAGGAAAGGAAAACTAGGCAAAAATGTCTACGTTCAATTTTTAAGATCAAAAATAATCATAAGATCTGCGTGTTACCACATAAATAGTGCAAGCCTTGATTGTTTCAAATCATACATAAATACCTCGAGTGATTGCCAGAGTCGTAGAAATATTTATGAAATCCAATAAAATCGTCTCTTAAAATTCCTCTGAATACGACGGTAAGCTTATAGAGCCGCGACGGTAAAATCGATTTTTCAAGTTTGATGACCAACCATTCGTTGGGCTTGTCGAAGGTGTAGTCCTTTATTGCAATACTCCGGTTTGTTCTCAAGTCTTGAAGCGTCGGTACGGACAACAAGATTAAATCCTTCGAGTTTAGGATCACCTCTGTCGTATACTGTTTGGCCTTCAAAACGATGTCGACTTGACCGTGAAAAGAGCGATTTTCGATATCGGGCGTTATCCGCAAGTCGTAAGACAGTGGTTCTGTATTATCCGGCAAACGGTAAGTGAAAATTGTACCATCATTTGCATCATTTATGTTCCTAGAGATCGCCTCCAAGCCTTTGCCATAATGTAATGCCGTCAGTGTGTAAACGAAAGTCAATAATAAGAATTTCGACATAATCGTATTGCACTTATAGGCTATTATTGTTATGATCGTCGTCGAAAGCTCGATGATGATATCTGACTATAGTTGGTGATTCCCGCTCAGTCATTTGAACAATGCTGAGAAATATCAGTGTACAAGTATATATATAATATAATTGTAAAGTTTATCAGTGAATTAGACTCGTTCGGTTTAAAGCACATAATCCCACCTGAAGTACCTAACATGTGTATTACCTGTATGTACATAATTATTTTTTTTTTCAATCATGATAAGTGTAAAAAAATGACAACAATACAACTTTTCTATTAGAAATTTGTTTGAAAATAATATTATTGTACATAAAAATAATTAATACAATTTAATATGCATTTTAATTTGCATCGTTTGCAGCTAAAATAAAATAAAATATATTTCTTAGTTTGTTCCACCAATGAAACACGGTAGATGGGCAATGTAAATTTAAACAACTACTTATAAACTTTATCACGTTGTCAATTGCTCACAAACATGTTAATAAAAAATACTACAGTACAGAATAAGAAAATAATGCGCTTATAGTTTTTATACGTAATTATTGTTGTTAACAAATAGAATTTGAGTAGTTTGGCCAAGGTCAAACTTGTCTTTATGCTTATACAAAGGATCTGAATAAATAAGTGTTTATTTTTAACTTTTCAATCGATTTTCTATTTAAATGTATACCAGCTGAATAACTCATCGCTGCAGGGTTACAGTAAAAAAATAAGAATGTTGAATAATTATATATATATATATATATGTATAATGAAGTTATAGTTGTAATAATATGACAATAATGTTTAAGAACAACATAAAATGGAAATTAATTTAAGTTCTTCAGTTTTAATCAACTTTATAAATATACACATAATTTATTCGTACGGAAAATTGACAGTTATGAGAAATTTTTATGTATTTGTGTAATATAGTTATAAACATTTTTTAAAAAATTTATTCATTTATCATTTTTGTTTTTTTTGATTATTATTTGTGTTTTTAATTATTCAAAAGATATAACTCTGGACATGGCTACATTAAGTTGTCATGACTAAATACAGATTGGGACAAATACAACCTTAATTTATCCAACAATTGTCTCTATGCTTTGTTTTTTGTCTACCAAAAACAATTCTAATTTTAAATTGTCGCCTAGTAAGTAAAAAGAGAATATTTGAATAACCCATATTTATTATTTCGTTATCGACGATAGCACAGCAATTGATGGTAGTATAGTTATGTTTATAAAGGGTTATGATTACGTACGTAACTTTAGCCTCTTTTTAAAAATATGAAAATTATACTATTCTATCATTTAGTATGTCATTTGTACGAATTTGTACGCAGTAGCACTGAATTTCTACGACCAAAGGGGCTAAAATATATTATCAAAATCTCTTCAGGGGGTTGGCATGACGTCACACACAAATTTTTTTTACCAATCTTTTGCATTCTATTTGTACGTATTTGTGCGCGCAATATAGACATTTGTTTGCTAATAGTTTTGCGAGGATCACGAAATACCTTTCGAAGAAGGGGGAGGGGTGACAAAAACCAAATTATTAACTCAACAAAGAAGCTAAAGGTATTATCATATAATCGGATATATTTGATATAATAATATGCATAAGATATAAAAACTAGCTATGACATAAATATTTTAATCTATGGCTAATATATACACTATATGGCAAATATAGTTTTGCATCCATAGAAAATATATAAACTATTTAGCATACAAATAAATTCTATGGGATATAAATAAATTCATAGCATGTATATTTGCACCCATGGGAGCAGAGTGTATACATACACTGTATGGCATAAATACACTAACTAAAGTATACATATATACACTATAAGAAGTATATATAATCTTTGAGATATATATTAGCATATACGGCTAATATATACACTCATTGGCAAAATATACTTGCATTCGTGAACAGTATTTAAACTCTTTGGAAAAAATAAAATCCTTAGGGAAATATATAAGCTTCTTAGGAAATATATAAGTTCTTTGGGAAATATATAGAATCGTTAAACAGTATAAAGGCTATTTGGGAATTTTAAAGGTTGTTTGAAAAAAAAAACAAAAACTTTTTATACATTTTTTTAAATCTTTGAAAAATTTATAAAATCTTTGAAAAAATTATAAATTTTAGGAATTTTATAAGCGCTTTCGAAAAAATAAAAACTATGGGAACTTTATGAATTCTTTAGGAAATATATAAAATCTCTGAAAAAATATAAGCTCTTCCAAAATTTTATTAGATCTTTATAAAAAAACAATAACTATGGGAATTTTATATAATTTTGGGAAATATAAGAAATTCCTCAAAAAAATATATGCTCTTCCAGAAATTTATAAGATTTTTTGAATAAAATAAAAAACCATGGGAATATTATAAAATCTTTAAGAAATATAAGAAATTCCTCATAAAAAATAAAAAAGCACTTTCAGAAATTTATAAGATTATTGGATAAAATCAAAAATTAAGGGAATTTTATAAAATCTTTGGGAAATATATAAATTCTCTGAAAAAATATAAGCTCTTCCAGAATTTTATTAGATCTTTAGAAAAAAATAAAAATTATGGGAATTTTATAAAATCTTTGGGAAACATATAAAATCTCTGAAGATAATATAAACTCTTCCAAAAATTCATAAGATTTTTAAATAAAATCAAAAACTAAGGGAATTTTATGAAAATTTTTTGGAAATATAAGAAATTCCTCAAAAAAATATAAACTCATCCAGAAATGTATAACATTTGTTTTTGAATAAAATCAAAAACCATGGGAATTTTATAAAATCTCTGAAAAAGAAATAAACTCTTCCAGAATTTTAAAAGATTATTGAATAAAATCAAAAGCTTTATGGGAAATTTATAAAATCTTTGGTAAAAATAAGAAATTCCTCAAAATAATTTAAGCTCTTCCAGAATTTCATTGGAAATTTAGAAAAAAAACAAAACTATGGGAATCTTTTAAAATCTTTGGGAAACATATAAAATCTCCGAAGATAATATAAACTCTTCCAGAAATGTATTAGGTTATTGGATAAAATAAAAAAATTAAAGGAATTTTATAAAATCTTTGGGAAATATATAAAATCTCTGAAGATAATATAAATTCTTCCAAAAATTCATAAGATTTTTAGATAAAATCAAAAACTAAGGGAATTTTATGAAATGTTTTGGAAGTATAAGAAATTCCTCAAAAAAATATAAACTCTTACAGAAATTTATAACATTTGTTTTTGAATAAAATCAAAAACCATGGGAATTTTATAAAATCTCTGAAAAAATATAACCTCTTCCAGAATTTTATTAGATCTTTAGAAAAAAATAAAAATTATGGGAATTTTATAAAATCTTTGGGAAATATATAAAATCTCTGAAGATAATATAAACTCATCCAGAAATTTATAAGATTATTGAATAAAATTAAAAATTAAGGGAATTTTATAAAAACTCTGAAAAAGAAATAAACTCTTCCAGAAACTTATAAGATTTTTAGATAAAATCAAAAACTAAGGGAATTTTATGAAATGTTTTGGAAGTATAAGAAATTCCTCAAAAAATATAAACTCTTCCAGAAATATAACATTTGTTTTTGAATAAAATCAAAAACCATGGGAATTTCATAAAATCTCTGAAAAAGAAATAAACTCTTCCAGAATTTTAAAAGATTTTTGAATAATATCAAAAACTAAGGGAATTTTATAAAATCTTAGGGAAATATATAAAATCTCTGAAGATAATATAAACTCATCCAGAAATTTATAAGATTATTGGATAAAATTAAAGATTAAGGGAATTTTATAAAAACTCTGCAAAAGAAATAAACTCTTCCAGAAATTTATAAGATTTTTAGATAAAATCAAAAACTAAGGGAATTTTATGAAATCTTTTGGAAAAATAAGAAATTCCTCAAAACTAACATATAAACTCTTCCAGAAATTTGTAAGATTATTGGATGAAATCAAAAACTAAGTGAATTTTATGAAATCTTTTGGAAATATAAGAAATTCCTAAAAAAAATGTATAAGCTCTTCGAGAAATTTATAAGTTTTTTGAATAAAATCAAAAAATATGGAAATTTTATAAAATCTTTGGGAAATATATAAAATATCTGAATTAAATATAAACTCTTCCAGAATTTTATTAGATCTTTGGATAATATCAAAAGCTCTATGGGAAATTTATAAAATCTCTGAAATAAATATTTAGTTCTTTAGGAACTATAGAAATTTCCTTAAAAAGATATCAGCTCATCCAGAATTTTAAAAGATGTTTAAAAAAAACAAAAACTATGATAATTCAATAAAGTCTTTGGGAAATATATAAAATCTCTGAAAAATATAAAGATTTTTTTAAGTATATTTAAGCTCTTTGGGATATCTTTAATTTTTTTCGAAAATTTAAAAACCATTTTTTGGATATACGAGTATTTAAGTTCTTTGAGATTTATACATGCTCTTTGAAAAATTTTAAATCTAATTTTTGGATATATTTAAGTTCTTTGATAAATTTAAAACTTTTTTTTTTATATATGTAAACTCTTTGGAAAATTTAAAAACTATTTTTGAATATATCTAAGCTCTATGGTGTATATATAAATTCTTTTGGATATATAAGCTCTTCGCAAAATTATATTAACTCTTTGGAAATTATATTCAGTCTCGTCAGAAATTGTGTGAGATCTTTGGGAATTATTTAAATAAATACACTTTTTTGGTAATAATATATTTATTTTGCAAAACAACATGAGACACATTATATAAATACATAAATTAATTAATTGTAGCACCCCCTACAAACAAAGCTTGTGCTGAAGGAGCGGTTCTTATATTAAATTTACTTAAAAATAATTCATTAAATAATAAAATTTATAACAGCCGACATTAAGAAGTAGCAAAATATATTCATACAATATTATAAACAGAGTAAAAGATTAAAGTATGAAGATCAAAAATATATTATATTTAAAAACATTATATATCTTGGCACATATTTTCCATTTATGGTGACAATTTTGTCTTTAGTATTACCTAATTTGTATCTAAGTTTGTTAGTCATTAGTTAATACCATTAAATCATTAAACCTATTATTATATCATTTATATGTAATTTTATGATTTTATACCTTTAGCTTCATTAGTGAGCTTTTAGTTTGTCTTTATATCACCCCTCTCTTTCTCCAAAAGGTATGTCGTGATAATCACAAAACTAATAGCGTATAATTTTTTATATTGGGCGTACAAATGTCAAATAGGTACGTACAAATAGAACACAAAAGTTTTGCAAAAAAAAAATTTCATCTTTCTCAAGTGTATGTGTGTGTGTGGGGAGGGGGGGCAATGTATTCATAAAAATGATGAATTAAATTATAGAATAATAGAATTCTCATAATTTTATAAAGGAGGGCTGACGTAACGTACTTGTCATGATTGTGTGCGACGACGACCGGACGACGCAATAATATTGCAAATTGCAGTTGACGGTATGTACAGGTACGATAAACAACTCAAATAACGCAAATACATAGAGAACTAAATATCTCCATCAAAAATTTAATTGATAAATTTCAGAATTTTCTCAATGGATGGTTAATTTACACACCGCGCATTTTAGTTAAAAAAAAAAAAATCATGAAAATTGATCCGGTAAAACTTCAGATATGATTTGATAAAAAACCGTCCCACGTTTTAAATTTTAATAATATTATATAGATGAACTTAAAACTTAATTTTATTGAAAAAAATATTAATATTTGTGCAAGTTCAAAAATATTTATACTTAAGCAATTTTTAAATTATCAATTGATCTAATTTTGATAATATTTTAAATCACTTCTTTTATTCTGTTAAATGGTTTAAAAATGAATTATTATATTTAAATTATTTATACTTTTTTAGTATCTACCTGACTACCTTTATATCTGTCATGCACTAATAGGTACATAGTATATACATATATACATACTTAAGCCGATCAGGTATTTAGATTTATTGAAATTAAATATGTTTCATTAAACTATTTACTTTTAAAGTTTTTTATATACTTTTAGGAAAATAGTTGTGAATTAATTAAATTAAAAATTTGTGATCGCGTCGTTTTTATTATGAACGGTAATTCGTAGAAGTATTTTTTTTTTAATTTTTAGATTCTTAGAAAATATAAGTACATAAACACCAAGCATATTTTATTAGGTAGTTTAT
Source organism: Melanaphis sacchari (assembly GCF_002803265.2). NCBI lineage: Eukaryota > Metazoa > Arthropoda > Insecta > Hemiptera > Aphididae > Melanaphis > Melanaphis sacchari. The sequence continues at coordinate 27,247 of NW_020270439.1, read as the reverse complement.
AAATTTTGAATTATTTAATGATTCATTTTTCGAATAAAAACTTAACAGTAACTGATACACTCAAAATAGTGATATTTCCTTATAGTACACACGTCTTGTTCCTAATAAATCTAGAGAATAATACGTATCATTAAAATAATTTAAGTCTGATACAATATCGAATTGAATAAATTTAAAATTTAATATATTTTGATGTTATATTTATACATTCTAAATTCATATAAGTTGTATATTAAATAGCCTAAACTATCAAATAATAAATATATATATATATATATATATTTTTTATCAAATTGAAGTAAACATATGATTATATTGAAATGTGAAGAGTTAAAATTAACGATTTCAATGGCCTCAATTAATTATTAATATAATAAATTAAAAAACACGAGTATTTAAAAAATATTGAATGGCATTTTAAAAATAAACCTATTATTCATGCAGTTGGATAATAATTTAATATTATTTAAGTATATTATGCAAGGGTGGATTCAAGAGAAGATGAGGTAATAGGGGAAATTATTGCCCTCTATTGTTCACAAATATTCACAAATAAAGTTATCAAATATTCCATTTATAATTAATTGTGACTAAAATATTGTTCATGCAGATTATCGAGAGAGGGTTATTATTGTATTTACCATGAAAATTTATTTATTTTCATGTCGACTAATTATAACCTAGTTATTTCTATTAATTTATTTTATTCGTTTAAATATATCTCCCCCTGTATAGGACCTCTGAGCTATATAACATAAGCACCAAAGGTACAAAAATTGCATATCATTTGCGCCAAAATGTGTAGGACATAAGTGCCAAAGATATCGTTTGAAATTTCGATTTTATAAAAAATTATCAATAGTATAATATATTATGTACATACAAATAAATATAATTTTAATTAATTGGTTGATTTTTTAATCCACTTTTTTTTTTACATATTCCATACGATTTATTTCACCATCCTGGTATTTCTGCCATTATGTAATTATTTGATGAGTACAATAGATTAGGTTAAAAACGATTAAAAATGTAACTTGTAAGTTAAAATTTAATGGCCATAATCATGCAAATATATTTACGTAAAATCGAATAGTAGGATAGCAAAAAAATCACACATAAAATGGTAAGTTGTGTTGTAGTATGATTACGTTGTTTTTCATTTATAATACAGAAATTTTATTGTAGTAATAATAGTAATCGAACCACGACCATTTGGATAATGTGTTGAGTTAATAGAATTCAAAAAAATGTAATCATCAAAATAGTAAGTCATATTTCGTGATATTTAAAGAACACGCTCGGTTAGGTTATACAATATTTTATAATTAATAAATATGAATATTTTTTTATTTATTTATTTAATTTTTTTTTTTTTTTTTGTGATAACTTCTTGAATACAAATTTTTTACAGAAAAACAAACATTATTGAATGCAGTGAATAAAAATACACTAAATACAAAAATAAAAATGTCAGCTCTCTTTAACCAGTGCAATAACAATCACTGCAGATGCTCTTTGTCCGTCGTCGCAAATCCTTTTCGGTCATACCAGCTGGATATATTATCTAAATCAAAAATTCATAAGATTATATAAGAATAAGTCATGTGAAGTAACAATGATTCGGGTAGAATCTTGTAAAAGACAACCGGTTTGCGAGAAATTAAAATAATTGTATTTAAAACGAACAGAAATATTTATTCAATATTATTTTATTGGTAAATATTATTATGATGTTAATGTTGACGTTATGTGTTTTTGTTCATATTGTCATCGTTTTCGTGTAGACGTAACGGTGCGTGTTCAGCTGCAGCCCTACCTAATTGGCTGATCACAGTTATCACACCTCCGTGTGTGCCCAGCCAGCTGTGTGATCGCTTTGTTATATCGTCTATGTCACATGTATTTATGTTAAATGTTTTTTCAAAGGTTCGTTTTTGTTCAAATGTATTTCAAATTATTCATTTAGTCGTGCTATCAGTGTCATAAAGTTTCTTAGTATTCCAGTTGTAATTTGTTTCATTGTGATAGTGCTGAAAGACCGTTCCTGTTCATTACGTGTCAATGTACTTTTCGTATTTTCCGGTTCCGGTATTGTTTTAAAACTCCTGTTGCGCATTCCATGTGTTTTTGTTCCCGAGTCACCGTCAGTCGCAAATCGCACTATAAGCGAATACTGAACTGTGAATTTTAATCGTATCGTCCGATAATATTATTGCGTATCTTTTTTCTTAATAATAACGATATTGAACAATTCTCCATGCTAAGTCAATCAAATGACCAGCAGTTGTGTCGCAAACCAACATATGTTTTGTGCGCAGAGATGTATGTGTTAACGCACTTCTGCTTCCGTCTTGGTGGCATAATTCTTTAGAGTGCTTATTCGTTAAACTTGGTATCTTCAGTGAGTATTTCATCAGTGACTGTGGCTGATTGGTCGTGCATATACCAGGTTGTATTTTTTAGTATTAATTTAATTTCATGTGTACGTCCCCCGGTGTAGTTACATTTGGATAAAATTCGCCACTTGACATAGTCACATATGAGTAATTGGTAATTTTATTGTGTCCGTGTTGTTAAAGCCGACGAGCTTATATATAACATAGTATATACTACTTGTATTACATTATTACACACGTGTAATTTTAAAATTATCACATAAAATGTATTTATTATTATATATTATTGTATTGTTCGTGAGCATAGTTACTTATTAATAATAAATCAATAAATAGTGACAACATCGCGATAAATCATTCATGGTTATTACACATAGAAAAAATCACGAGGAATTAGGAGACATTAAGAAAAAAATGATGCAAAAAGGATCGTCATATAGGTCGGTTAGAATAGTTCATGCTTTATTATATAAAAGACAGAGAGATGTTTAGAAATAGCTCATATTATGCGTTTATACCTTAGCGTTTACTATAATATATATATATAACATAGGAAATAATAATATGTTACTATAATCATAGGCGCAACTAGACCTCTAAAATGTGGGATGCTTAAACTGTCAATGCCTCACACAGCCATGGTATTTCACTACAACAGTAATAATTAATAGTTGGGTATAAAAAAATAAGGGGTGCTAAACTTGAACCAGGGGAAGCTAAAGACCCTTTTGCTGCCCCTAGTTGCGCCACTGATTATAATTACAATGAACTTAAAAAAAATAAATGATTAAACATCGTTCTGATAATCAACAAAAATAATTTATTGTTTAAGCGAAAGCTATGGAAGAAAAATTGTAATGAAACAATGTATTCGTATTAAATTCATGTAATTATAGTTATTGTTAATTTTTGAAAATCGTCTTATTACTTTGAATAATGAACTAAAGGCTCCTATGAAAGCACAATAGGCAATAGCAGTGTAACTGATTTATCTGATCTTAAATTAAAAAAATTAAAGAAACATTGATCAGTGTGATACATATTATTATATTGTTGTTTATACAATAATAATAATAATAACAATAATAATAACTATGATCTTTAGAACAATAATACGAGCATTGGACAATGATATTAATAATAACAGGACCACTAGACCACTGCGATGACCATTTTTTACTGTCTCATGTGTATGAAACATATATTATTTTTAAAAAACTTTTCAATACTCATAATTTAATAGAACTATTTCTAACTAATATTAACTATATAGAATTTTAAATGTTTATTTCAGTATTTTGTAATATATTTCCCATCATTTTTTCTCATTTAGTCGTTAGTTCTTATCGTTATTTTAAGTAGACACTTATAGTATTTAATTTAATTTAATTTTTGTTTTTGATTGCCATGCTGTTCCGGAAATATTTAAAACTATGAAAAATTACATTATTTTGAAATTTTTATTATGTTTTGTTATACTAGAGAGTTACATCTCCTCTTTTAAATATGTTTAATTATATTATTATAATTATTAAAACATGTATTTATGTACTTTAAAATTCTATTCTATTTCAGTGCATAACAATTATTGATTTCATAAAAAGGTAGATGGTAGATCTGATAATTTTACCAAAAAAAAAAAAAATTAAATAAAAGGTGATATTATATTGTAAGTAACTGTATACATGCATAATATATTACTTGATAACTACTGATAAAACGTTATCAAGAGTATTTAAGAGAAGTAAAGAAACTAAAAATAAACTCCGAATAAAAATTAAAACAAATATTCTGTTGATTATTCATTGTGATCCTTAAATTAGGAACGTAGTTAAAATATTAATTTAACATATATCTAATAACTAGCTTTCCGTTAATTTTATCAATTTTCTAATTAGCAAATCAGTGAATTGTAATGGTATTAATCGATACCACCAATATAGGAAATACTACATTGATTCTACTAGTTTAAGAAACATAAACTATAATAAACATACTTCAATTGAAACCTATAATGCTTTATTTATTTATATAATTTAAAAACAGTACAAAAGATTTTTAATTTGAAATTTAGCAAACAAAAAAAAAAAAAAAAATTGAGAATTGAAAATAATTAATATACGGTTATTTAGCCTTATCTCGCAATACGTATACTATAATTCATTTCCATTTTTTTTTTTAAATTTCCGAGAATTCTCAGATTTTCTCAGGATAACTCATTTCTAACGATGCTGCAGTTGATAATAACGATTAAACTATTATCATCGTCACTCGAGAAAAAAAATAGAAAATTAATTGGATTTTTTAATATTATTTTTATTTTGGTCGATTTTCAACTTTCGATAATTAATTTGTAAAATAATTATGAAAAAGATGTATTAATACGAATTAGTTCAATGTCTGATCCAATTGTTCTTAACTTTATTATTGCTGTATATAGCTACCTAGCTCTAAACATAAATTATTATATTATATATTATTAATATATAATCATTATACATACTATGCCTACTTATCTTTAGATGATCAAAAAAATTAACTTTTGTTTTATACATGTTTTGCATATTATAGTGTATTGACGAAAAACCTGAAATAAAAGATCTAAAAACAATGTATATTTTATAGTTTTGAGTTGGGTTATAAGACATATTAAATAGAAATATAGTTAAATCAGTTAAATTATTATAAGATAAAGATTACTTGGAAGAACTCGCGTTTCTTAATAGTAAGTTTCATTAGATATTTTAAACATTTTATAGTGTAAAATGTACACAGAATCAATTATATAGTCAGTAGAAATGTTAAAAATTTCATAATTATATAATAATAATATACTTATATAAGTTCTATACAAATAAAAAGTGTCAATTTTATAATTTGTTTAAGTAATAGGTAATTGAATGTCACTTTAATTTAAACTTTTATCTAGTTATCCTGTAACAAAATAATTTTGAATAATGATTTAATGAATTTTTTAACCAATCAAGTTGAAATACTTCAAAATAATATTTTAAGCTTTTGAATTATTAAAAAAAAAAAAAGTTTTTACTAAGATATTCACATTGAAATTATTATTTCTCCGAAATTCACATTTTTGCTCGACATTTCTTCTTCTTTCTTTAAAGAAGTGTATTTTCAGTTAAAATTACTTTTCTAAAGTAACACCTATAATTGTTTTTTAAAGTGGTTCAAGCTTGAAAACGTGTTTGCATACAAACAAATACAAGTTGTTGCAAAACCAATTATTATACCATTCTCACTTCGAATTAAAGATTTTTGAAAATAAATGATATATTTTTGGTCAAAAAAATATTATTACAATATATACATTTTATTAAGATTCATTTAGAATATGTTAACAAGTAATTTAACTGAAACCGACAGTGCTAAAATCTGCGAAATAATGGCGTACTTATGCAAACTCGACGAAGCGCTAGAATCATCTTTTATCGGGCTCTGCGTAGTTATACTACGTTCGTCTGATGGATCCAGCGGCAATCCTTTCGCTAAAGGATTTATGTACTCCCAAATCGTTTCTGGAGTACCATTGTCGTACCATTTTTTGTAGTACTCGATTTCATTCTGATACATTGAAACGAGTTTGTTTCTATATTCGACGGGCGTATTGCTTTTAAACGCCATTTGCATCATCTAAAACCGAAAATTTGTATTTATAGTATCGTAAATTTATTATTATGTAATACTGATATAGTCTAATAAATGTTATTCGTATTGATTGTTAACTGAAAAGTAAAATATTATCTGGCCGGGGGAATAATTGTTCATACATTCTGCATACACTTTAAGTCCGAGAATATGATATATTATGTACTGTACACATTATTAATACGAATAAATTTTCATAGTACTTAAGCTAAAACTTTTAGAAATTATGTGATAAATAATTATTGTGATTAGTACGGAAATTAAAGAAACACAATTTTATTATATAGGTACTATACAATTTTTCAGTGCATATTACGCTAACTATTAAATTCACAATATTTTATTGTATAATAATATACTAACATGAATAGAGTTTTATAATATCAATAATTATTATAACTATAGAGGTTTTCTAATGTCGTATAATAAAAAAAAAATATCGTTACATTTTCAATTTCGTTCTCCATGGAAACCTTTGAAACTAATTTTGAGAACATAGATTTAGCTATATTTTGGCCATCTTTCACGTTGTTGACGAGATCTGTAAAATATTTGCCAAGAAAATAGTTCATAGCAACTATTCCGTTGGATGTCGAAGACAGCGCATTAAAGAAATCCTCGTAGTCAATTGGTTCAATTGGACATTTGTTCTCCATTATTAATGCCAAATACCTAAAATACAAAAACATTTATTATTTAGTATTTTAGATACCTATGCATTTATTTATCACTAGTTAAATTGCTATCATAGGGAGCTATCGTGCTGAGTCGTTAATTCCAAATAACACTGCGTTTTGCTCATCATATTATATTTCATAACATACAGCCACCCGAAAATTTGTTTAGAAACACAAATATTTTCGTTTTGACGTTATACGTAATATATTTTTATGCACCTATTATTATTATTATTATTATTATTATGAAATATAGCTATCAAAAATCAAATTATTTTAAAATTGAACGTAAAATACTCTTCGTGTTATGAATATTTAACATTGTGAAAAATCGTTTAATTCAATTATTATAAACCCTAGTTGTCTGAGTTATTTCACTAATTTTCTAGTGGTTTATCGTTAAGACTATAGATAATATGATCTCAAAAAAATGTATAGTCTCACGTCATAAGTTGATTTGTTCCAGCACAAGACAACGCGTTAATCACCGATCCTCTTTCCGAATACGATTTGGTAGTATTGTATAGGTGTAAAAATGTGTTCAATTTTTCTAAGTAGTAGGTTTTTCGAATTCCGACACAAAATGCACTGTCTTTAACTTCAGCTGATATTCTATAATGATAAAAAACACAAGCGTGTGAGCGTATAATTATTATTTTATGATTAGATATTATTATGATAATAAAACAATCGAATACATGATTACGCTAATAACATTATAATAAATTATTAACAGGGATTATTTACTCTTCGTCGTTTTCCCATCTCCGAAAATATTCCGCCATCGTTCCATAACTACAAGCATCTTCTTCCAACTTACATACCCACGTCGACAACGCGTTCCAGCCGATAACGATAGGGTGCTGGGGACTTTTCTGTTTGGTGACGAGGTCGTTTATTATTTTTAACGCATCGTAAGCTAGGTTGAAGAAAAAAGCCTGCATAAATACAAATACAATTTTACAGGATTCGTCAAAATTATGTCATATGATAACATGTTGTAAACTTGCTTGCTGCGTTTACTTTTTATGTTATAATTATACGTTTTTATAGCTTAGCATTTATTATAATGTCACCGCAGGACTAAAATAAATTCATCAATAATGTTGAGAATGTTCAATGAATGCAGTTAAGTGTTCATTTAAATTTACATTATTGATATGTTCTTTCATTGGTTATTAAATAAATTAATCGTGTATGTGTTACTAATTGATTTAAAATGTATTAATAGCTTGTCACACAATATTGTTTTTATATTGTATTCCTAATAAGTGAAAGTGAAAATTAAATTTTTTTACAAATCGAATGGTCACCGTTGTATTATGGCTTATTATATTGAAAAATTAAAACATATAACATATAAAACTGAGCTAGTCACTTTTTCATCACAGTGTACCTATATCTAACGTTCAAAACCTGTATAGACATAAAATAGTTATTATTTAGTATAATATATAATAGCAGATTGTAAATAATACGGTTACGAAATTGAGCGTATTCATATTGTAATAGTTTATTAATAATTATTCTAAACTGAATAGGAAATATATATTATATAAAAAAATCGTAACGTTCATTAGATAGGCACACATCAATTTTACACTACACAAAACTACTAAACATTAATCTAATAAAGTACCTAAAGAACAATTTTTTACTACTCGCACTGTATCTATATATACTTTGTTAATCGTGGTAACAATTAAAAGTGACGACAATGGGATTAGACATTATTATTTTATATTAATGCGAGTAAACGTCATTTTACGGCGATACTGACCTTGACATCAACGAACGCATTTCTACAACGTTTCATACGGTTTATAACATAGTCAAAGTTTTTCATAGCTGAGAACCATGGTATGATGTCATCTTCCTTTTTTAGATAATTTGCAATGCTCATTGGTATCTTGTAATTCAGCAAACCCGCTTTCGCCAAACTGAACGAATCATCAATCAACTGAGCTCTGTTGAGAACGTGTATGTCTTTAGGTGAATCGTTCAGCTGTTTGATCAACGACAACCAATTTTCTTCAGTATAGTTTACTCTGTAGAACCCTAACGCAAAAATAAATGCCCATTAGAATAACATAATAATAATGTGTCCAATTTATCAATGATTTGACCAACAGTCAAAACAAATTAATTATAAAAACTATTAGTTAGTGACTAGGAGGAAATCTTTTATGAAAAAAAATAGTCCACCTGTGGATTGTATGTTGAAAATGTACCATTCGACGTCATTGTCGATCGAAATAATCGTTTCTTTTACCGACGGATCCAGCCAAACGTTTGGTGCGGACTTAGCGTCAAAGTGTTTTTCTTTATTCGTCGTGTAACTCAAACGAATAAACCACTTGGTCATATCATTTGAATTGGTAAAACCAGATGAAAATCGTTGCTAAAAAAAAACCAACATTCATTGCTTATCGCGATTATTGAGTTAGGTATTTTACTTGAGTTAAGACGAGTGATTTGTCTTTTTTCTGGACGTTCACTACGGGATATCCGATCTTTTCCGTCCACGTATTCATCACAGTGTGAACGCTATTACCGTTTAAGCCGGATTTTGTCTGATCGAATAGCGTATTGTCGAACGCATTCCACAATTGTTCCGGTTTCGTTGCAGTGTGTCTATAACATGAAGTTTTATCGGATGAGATCTCAACTCATTAAATTACTTCACATCGAAAATGGTCATGAATAGAAAGGTTTAACATGACTTTTGGGTAATAGTTTGAAAAATATATTATCGTTTTTACAGTGTTTTTGAGATATTTTAAAATTATAACCATTTAATTCCGATTATCTGGGAAATATATTATTCTTACTGATTACGTGTCAAGTAAGCATTAATAGCTTTTTTAAACGTCTCTTCCCCCACCCAATCGTTGAGCATCCTCATAACCGCCGCGGCTTTCTGTTTAAAAAATGTGTCGGCCAAGTTGTAGTCCATGTCTGCTGGCATGATTCCTGGAGTGGTTAAAGGCTGTGTTTGATTTAGGTCGTAATCCATTGCAGACCGTTGTTCGTCAATGATGAAAAAGTGTTCAAGTCGCCATTCCGGTTCAACCTGTAAAAGTACTCACGATAAAATTATTATCGCAACACGACGATGTATGATATTATTAATAAAACACACAATAGCTGGGTGTATGATAGAGACAATCCTAAAATTGAGTCAACATTTATGTATAACATGAACATTACCGTTGCGGTTATAATGTATTGCAAATAAGTAGCAAGCCCTTTATTCATCCACGCAAAGTCCCATCGAGTCGGCGTCACCAAATTGCCAAACCACTGGCTCGCCACAGCGTGTCCTACCGCCATCTTCGCTGACACGATCGCCTTGGAATTCGATTTATGGTCAACGAAAAGTGTTTTTTCTCTATCAGACATATTATAAACATTATGTCTCAAATTATTATTTTCGTACAATTATAGTTTTTTTTTCTGCTTATCTGCTTATCTGCTTAAGCCTCGGCGATTGTGCCGTTTTTACGAATGATAATATTAAAAACTATAAATTTGAACAAGTCATAGATATAGTTGATATTTAATTATATAAGTTTTTAGTTAAATCATTAATTGATATGTAGACGTTAATTTTTGTAAAATTTATCAATGATGTAATTACGATATGATATTTTTAAGTATATATTAAATAGTTCATAGTTTAAATTTCAGATTTTTTTTTAATATGATCTAAAGATTTTTATTCAAAATCTAAATTATTCACAAATATTATTAACTAGTATATCGGAAGACTGCCCGAGTAAAACATAAATAAAAATTATAACTGTATGGTGTTTAGTCTTTGATTACTCGAATCAGAATTTACAAATTATATTCGAATAAAAGTTATTTTAAGTTACCTCAATTTAAAGTTTAAACATTTTGACACGTTAACGTTCAGCATTGAAATTCTTAGTGCAAATAATTATATCGTATTTTTCGCAAATCCTTACCGGTAAGTGGTCAATCCCCAACTGTCGACTTGCTCTAAGCCCAGTACCGGCACGGCTAATAAGTTCAGTTCGGGCATGGCATACGGTATACCTGTGTAATTTTCCATGGCCTCCAAAAGGCCAAGCGCTTCATTCGTAACGTACTCAATTTGATACAAGTGGCCCAAATGAGAGTACACATTGATTTTCTGGCCAGTTTTACGGAATAGTTCGAATTCACCGGAGAAAAACGCCACCGAACACGTGGACATGCGCGGCGTCTGCGCAAAATGAACCCATTTCTTTCCGTAATATTTAATTGAATCATTCTTAAGCTTCTCGTCACTGTAATATAGATAATTTAATATGATTTAAAAGTTTGTCATTAAAATACTTATCATATATTGTAGGTAGGCATGTATAAATAAATTATTATAATGCCATATAACGTTGTATGTAAATAGTAAACTCTAAAACAAACTTATATAGATTTTTTTTTATTGATTTCTATTAATAAAAACAAAAATTTAATGTAATTTACAAGTAAAATACCGAATTAATACTTTAAGTACTATACAATAATTTGTAATATCATAAACTGTTTAGGTTAAAAACATAGCAATAACAATATTGCTGCTATTAAACAAAGATAAAAACAAAAATGTTAATAGATGCATAAAATTATTTTTATAATTTTTGTATACCTAAACAATAAATAAATAAATAAATAAATAGTAATTTATCCAGAATTTTAGAGTGTTTGTTTTTAAATTATAAAGGTTATAATTTTAATCGCTTTTAGCAAAGCCAAAGATTAGAGTTCTATTTGACATACACTATGCACGTTATGAGAGTGTTATACGCAGAATTCGTTTTTGGCGGGAAGAGTATTATAATAAATATAAACACAATTTTTAATTTTATTATTATTTTTATTTATATTTAAATTTTTTCTTTTTATGAGAAGGGAATTAAACACATGAGCCCCTTTTAGTACGCTATTGTTTGAAACGTCCAATCTTAATGATTTTGTTTCTCGATTAAATTAACAAAATGAAAATCATATATAAATTATTTTTATTTTAGATTACTTATATTTATTTTTAACTCTTGCTGTATAATTATACTATGCAATGTGTCTAAATTAAATGTAATTTGTTTTCAAATTTTCAATTCCATAGTAATATATTTTATATGATACTTACATATAAACGGTACTATAAGCTGGCATATTTGATAGAGCCATTTCTTCATATTTAACTTTCATAGATATATTGAATGGTGTTTTAAAATTTGGTTCATCGTAACAAGGAAAAGCACTTCTGGCCTTCGTGGCTAGAAATTGAGTAGCAGTTATCCATCTTAAAAATGATTAAAAAAAATGTAGCAAATATTAATATTATTTTATCAACCTTACAATATCAAAAACCTTTTTAAAATTATTTTATGAATAAATTTGTTGTTGTTAATTAAGTTATAATCATTAATTTTAGTAGAATTATTAAAAACTAAAAATAATAATTTATGTTTTTGATCAAATTCGAGATAAATATTTAAGCTTTTTTTCAAATGTGACTGCATACGAACTTTTCTTTTAAATATTTCATTAAAATTATAGCTATTTATATCATTTTATTCACTGAACGAAAAATACTGGTAATTTAAAAAAATATATAGATTAAAATATGAATAATATCATTGTTAATATTGGATCAATAAAATTTTCATTGAACCTAAGATGAGATATGTTTTAAAATAAAAATTAACAAATTATTTAATTTAATAATTTTTTTTATTTAGTTTAACTAATATATTTTATTGAAATTTTGTTAAAATAATTTAGAATTTTATCAAATCAATTTTGAATTTAACGTATGTATATTGTTGAATTTACAAAAATCAAAATAAATATGTAAAAATCTGAACTCTATGGTTATTCTATAAGCGCCGCCCGAACTTCCGCCAGAGCGGGAATCGTTCTTATTTCTGTTTGCCTGACTAACTCTAGGAAACCTACTTTAACACCTATCGACCACCGTTTGAATTGAAAAAAGTGCCAAATCTCGTGCACTTAAAGCATTTTAGAGTGGCAACGAATATTACATTAAACATTGTTTGACCAATGAAATTTTTACAATTCGTGTATTATGAAACCTTAAATCACATAAATATGGAGGTTTCTACCCCCTCCCCCTCCCAAAAAATATGTAAAAAAAGCATTTTTTTATATTCTTTTTATTTGATGATCTTGTTATTGCTGTTTATGCGTCCCCATGGAAAATTTTTGGATCTGCTCTTGTCGCCTCTCCTCTTCCAAAAAAAAAATAAGTTTGATTTACAAACGCCACTGCTGTAGGCGATAAATCATACTCAAACTCATTTTTTTAATACTAATATTTATAATAATATTAATATTTACTATAGGATTTATATTTAACAACATTATTTTGAATTTAATAATAATATTGTTAATAATAAATATTAGTATGATTAATTCGATAAAATATATTTTGTAATTTGTACAATATAATATTTGATTAAATTAATTAGATTTGTTGCATAAAATTAACAAAATTCAACTATTTCTTTCTTATATTAATGTTTGTATGTATAATTAATTCTACCGATAGTATTTGTTGATTTTACCTATAAACTTTCTTAATTCAATAATATATTTTTCAAATTAAAATAATATTGTTTTATTTTAACATATTACTATATTTTAATAAATGAAAATGAGCATTATTGATTTACCAATGAATTTTCGTTCTGCGTTTATAATATATTTATATCCATCTAGTTATAAGAAATTGGTATAGAAAAATAAGAACGTGCTTAAATAAATTAAAATTATTTTGAATTATTAAGCTTACTTTTTTCCATCCGAATAGGTTTCATAAGCGCTTTTGAAAAACCCTGTTCCATCGTCTCTTAGAATACCTTCAAACAGTATACGTATCGTATATATTCTATTGCCCAAAACGTGTCCATCAACCGATATCATAACTTGTTCCTGTTCTCTTGCGTAACTCCACGAGATTACTCTAATGTTCCTGCCAGTGTTTTCGTCTTTAAGCTTGATCTCATGTAACATCAAGTCTTTAGAATTCAACGTGATCACGGAAGTAGTGGTTTTTACTTTGATCGTGATATCCACTCTGCCGGTGAACGAAGCGTTTTCTGTTTCAAGGTTCGGTTCTATTCTCAACACGTACGACCGCGGTTCCGTGTCACCAGGTAACCGCCCGGAATCCACGATCTGTGAGACATCGGAACTCCGGACAAGGGAGGAAAATACCATACAAACCATCAACACCCACAACATCGTGTGCAGCGAACAACCACGGTGTTTAGATAAATAAGTGTAACTGTTGCTTTGTACAGTAAAAACGACCATTTGGCTATGTGTCACAGCGCAAATACGAGCGATAGCTCAAATAACACTAGTACCTGCAATTAATTCGCTATAATCTTATCTATTGAAACGTTCGGCGATGTTTTACGTCACGATGTATCACCGTGTGTGAACACTTCAATACATTTGTCATTACAATGCCATCATACCGAAAAAATGTAAAATTATTGTTTTATTGTGATCGTGATAATGACGAATGCGTAAAGGCAATACAATCCTGTAAATGGGTTTTTTTACAATACATATTTGATCATCTGGGAGGCATCTACTTAATAAACTATTCAATATTTACATAATACCTATAACACTAATTTACATAATAGGTACCTATAATACTGCATGAACATCCACTACAAAAGTTCAGTTAACTACAAACGTTGGAAATCTGTGACCTTGCGTCATTACGTTTTTCAAGTTAAGCTTATAATGCATAGAGGTGTTGTGACTACGATAATGTCATACAAGTTAACCAAAACATAATGTGTAAATATTTCCATAACATATCTATACGTACCATTGTACCATTGTGAATGTTCTCGATTAAATTCTTATCACTAGCCGCTAGAGCTCAGAAGTTGCAGGATTTGGAAGTTTCGATGTGAAAAATCTATTGACGGGCCTTGGCGAAACGATGCCGTGACGGTCCAAAGTCCAATGCTAAAATATTATCAACGTAACCAAACGACAGTTGTATCTATCTCCAAGTCAGTCAAACGTTGTCGGCTCCCGCCTTCACCGATTCACCGTTCTTTTTCCGCTGAAGTCGTTTGACACGTCACTTTTCGTTTTTACTTCCACATTACCGTGTATATATTTTGTGACTTGCTTAAGTTTGTAGCAATAAATTATTTAAGACTCTTTAATTGCGTTTCATGATTAAATCGGTGTAAATCTCCAATCCTTTATCAAACTACACCGTTTATACCCAAGTAGTAAGTAGGTACCCAACAGACTAATTATCTCCACGTACCCAGCTAAACTACGTACCATTATCATAATATGATATAACATAGTGTGTTGTTTTCTATCAATATTACGTTCTCCGCTTGTTTACATAGTAAATACCAACTTTCTTATCGATTTTAATTGTATTAAATTTAGTCTATTTCTTTAATTGTAAATACTTTCAATTTTAATTTTTCACATCTACCAAGCGTCCAATAACAGCTCTTTTTTATTGTATGCTCTTATTTATAGAAAATCTAACTAGAATTTATTTCAATACAATGATAAATTTAAAAACAACAATTTAAAATATATAATTTCGCATAATTTCGCTTATTTAATTATTTTTAGAACAAGTATGGATTTTGAAATTTTTATTTATGTTTATGCAAATGTAATATTATTTTTTTGTATCATAAGTATTTTATGTATTTCATATTTAAGTATTCAACACAAATATTTTTCTTTCTCCAATCAGTTGTCCACTATATTTTATTAATTCATACCTATAAATATATATATATATATATATATATATATATTAATATTATTTACATATTTTATATTAATAAAACTTATAAATGACATGTTCTAATTATTTTTGAATATATTTTTTTTTTGTCCATTTAATATATTTTAGACACTTATGTGAACATTTGATAGATTTTAACTCCTAAATCTTCCTAATAATTACAGCCCCTTTATTATGATTATTTCTGCTTTATCTTAAATCGTTAATAATTATGTGAGATTGTGCATCACCTCGTATAGTTTTCTTAAATTATGTTCAATAATCATAAAATAATAAATTATTGAATTAAACAGTATTAATTATTTTAATATCTACCACATAAATATTTATCAATAAATAGTTTTATTGATAATACATGTACGACAAACCCGATCAATTATTATTTTACCAAATAGAATTTAATAACTCATGATTACGGGAAAGTGAAAAAATAAAAATATTTTATCTTCATAATTTTTAAAATGTATTGTATAAATTATATAATATTGTTTTATTGCGTATGACGAAACACGTAATATTATAACAGTAGTCAAAAGAATCGATAATATTTGTTGACTTCAAATATTTGTATTGCCTTGTTGAACGACGATAATCTATATATACAATATTATTATTATAAAAATACAATTTATGACGTATGCCTTTTAAAATTTTTATAAGTAAATAAATCTTCATAAATACACACCTACCAATTGTATTCTTTCATACACACCAATAGTCTCAATTTAACAGAATTATCTTAATTGCTGTATGAGTAATAATAAATACTTTTTAGTAGTATGATTTATATTTTAGTTTTTATGTGTTATATGTATTTTTGCTTAATATCTTTATTATTTTATCTCACTAATTGTTTGATTAAATATATAATAAAACTAAAACAACCAAGAGATATCACTACTTAAACTATTTTCACAAAAACGAGTTAATTCATCGACATAATATATTATTGAAATAAACACATTGACTTTTTGAAATATATTCAATGACAAAGTTACCAATTTTGGCAATGGGGGTATCTGCATGAACTTAAGTTACTTAAATAAAAGTGAAGATATTTTAGTCCCATAGATGATTTGTAATTTTTAACAGTGAAAAATTGTATGTTTGGTTTTATGGTTAATTGAAAATATAAATAGTTTAATAGAATACACAAAGAGTAGTTTAAATCGACAATTTTAGATACGAGATTATTTTTCCAAAAAAAAAAAAATTATTTTTGTTATAAGAATTGAAAATGTGTAAAATAAATACGATTATAATGGTTTTAATTTATGACTTATATCAGTAAAATAAAAAAATAACGATATAATAGTTTTTAGGTAACTTATTGTTGAGTCACAGCCCGTAAGATAGATTAAGTTGAAATTTCAACAAACATTATTTACTTAGATTATTTTTATATACCTAATCTAATATTTATTATAATCTTAATTTATATTTAATAAAATAAAATGAAAAATATTTTGTTTGTTATTTGTTTGAAATTTTAAAATCTTTATGCTATTTAATACAATTAATAAATATCGAATTATAATTTTCAATCAAATAATTAAATAACTATATTTAAAAATCATTACATTTTGATACATAATTTATTAAATTAATATTGTACAGAAGATTTTTTTTTTACTCTATAGTTTAAAATAAAATCAATTATATACTGGATAAATATTGTTATAATTTAAAACATATCAAAAATATTTTAACAAACACTCGCTGGATTACAGAAAATCATCTTGGTTTATGAATTAAATACCATAAAATGCTTTACACAGAAATATTTACATTTTTATTGTGAACATTAAATTTGTTCTTATTGACTTACCACATAAAAATACTTTACCTATTATAGGACCAAAAAGTATTAATACGCTTATGAAAATAAAATTTAATAAAAATATGACCTCAAAAAGTTTCGACGTCGAGATGTACTCTGTTCTTTTTGAGTTCTGCGTTGTAGACCCTGGTTCAATTGATAATAAATTTGTAGTTACAGGAGCAGAGGTGGGTTCAATTATTTCCGTCGTTGCACTTTAGAACGTCGATGACGAATTTATAGCAGTAGCGGTAAATCCGTTATTTCTTATTGCGTTTAGTTAGTCAGGATCATCTACAGTTATGCATTTATCAGAGTATAAGTCATTCATATTAGTTAAGTTTTGACGGAATTTCTCAAGTTGCTTGAGTTTATTAACAAAAATTACTACAATGGACGTATACATTTGCGGAGTTTGAATAAAGTAAACCCAAGTCCAGTATTTGAATTCAGATGGATTATCTGAAATCGACTCGTAGGTATATATGAGTAACAACATTTAAGCTATTTTAATAAATATTATATCATTATGAAAAAAAAAAAAAAAAAAAAAAAATGTGAAAGAGGTGAAAATAGTAGAGATAGTAGGTAGAACAGGACATCAGCTGATATTTTATTCTTATCTGTTAAATGTCTAAGCCCTTAGGAATATGCTTAGTCAAATACAATAAGACTAAAAAACAATAAATAAAGCATAATATTTTAATTTCATTGTTTTGACTTTGATGGATAATGATTATGAATATAAATATCCCTGAAATGCAACTTTGTGATTCGTGGTCCAGTAAAATTTAAATAAATCAATTTTAAAAATATATAGATTCTTTCGAGTTAATTATAGACATTCAAAATTAATTTTTATTTATTTATATATATTTGTACATTGATGAAAATTTGACGTCTGGTAAAAAAGTTTGAAAATTTAATACAATATTCTATATGAGTTTTTGTTTAAATAACTAAAAAGTATAAAAATACATACGTACGATTTTTTTTTTATAAGCATTTGAAGTTCAAATTATACAAAATTCGATATTTAAACAATTAAATAAAAAAATAATGGGTTTATTCATTTTTTTTTTTTTTTTTTAATTCAGTTTTAGTTGGAATTCTATATTCACAATGAACAATTTCAAATATTTAGATTAATTGTATGCTATTTATTACCAATTCATATTATATTTTATACCGTAAAATTTCTTTTAATAAAAATAAACGAATTTAATATATTAATAAATATGCTATTTACATAAATTTTAATCGGATGACAGGATCGTCCCCGCTCAGTATTGCTTTTATCCCGTTTTTATGTTGTACTTAAATAATTTACAATTATAGAAATAATCATCTAAATGCAATACTATAGTCAATACTTACATGTCAACAGTGTTCAAAATTGGCGGATTTGACAAAGTGATTTCGTTTCTTTTAATTTTAATTGATATGTTAAACGGTGTTCCAAAACGTAGTTCATCGTAACAAGGAAAAGCACTTTTTCTTACGTGTATGGACTGTAATTGGCTGTTAGCAGACACTCACCCGTAAAAATTAGACGATAAATAATAACGATACAGTATTTATATTATTTTCAAATTATTATACTGTAACAGTTTGAGTTATGCGAACAGAAAAAAAAAAAGTTTTATTTATTTTGTTTAAATGCATATTTTGTTCCAACCGAGTAAAATTTGTGGTTTCGCTTTTATTCGATATCGCAATGTGCGGTGGAAAATGATGAATATGCAAACCTACTTTTTGAAAAGCGGATAGACATTGCAAGAGCTGTGGAAAATATCAAATGTATCGTATGCTACGAGGAATACGGTTGTATATTTTAGTTTTTTTCGAAATACGTTTCTTCGTCTTGACTTTTACTTGTTCCCGGTCTTCCGCGTACTTCCAACAGTCGATCCTGATATCACTTTGGTGTTGTCATCCGTTGATCTGATTTTGTGCGATACCGTGTCTTCGGAATTCAACATGATTTCGTCCACGGAAATCTTCATTACAATCAAAATATCCACTCAACCGACGAACTGAGGATTTTTCGCATCAAAGTCCGGCGCTACGCTCAGCGCGTGCCTTTCCGGTTAAGTTTCGTACGGCAAGCGTCCAAAATCCGCGGTTGGTTTGTTTTCGTAACACCGGACGTGATTAACAAGAAAAGAGGTGCAAAAATCGATTCCGATTGCATAATATTGTTAGATGTCTACATCTAACTAATGATTTAGAGTACGAAAAATTAACGATAAAATTAGGGTAATCTAAACGCAACACCTAAATATTATTTAACAATGATACTATACAATCATTATTATCTTATCGGGTGGGCGGTCGACAAGAAAATCGTTAAAATGTTTTTCTTTTTTGACATGAAACGTCGAAGTGGTGAAACACTTGTACACCGTAATGTTTATCATTAACACAATTCGATTAAAGCTATGTCAAATACTGAAATACATCAAATTATGGAAAGTTCACGCCTAGTCCTGCACTGGGATATATTGTCAATGTAAATTTACATCTACGTCGTTTAAGTCGTAAAGGTATGAATGGCCAACGTATTTTATATGATAACCACAATCACATAGATAATCTTGAAATTACTAGTTTTGTAAGTCCACTTAAGATAGTAGGTACTACCCATTTAATTACATGTAATTAAGTCGCTTTATCAGTGATTTCGAACAAATAGTTTCAAAACAATATCTGCACACAATATATTTTTTAAATTTATAAAGGTAGTTGAATATTATTAATATGTTAATCGGATTTGATGTGTCTAAATACTCTAAATCAAATACGAAGCAAATATGTAGTATATTTATATTACTTGTTTTGTAGGGCTTAAGCGTCAAATTAAAATTAATTTATCGTAGATTATCAATTCTAAGAAACTTAATAGATATACCTAATAAAAATAAATTGAATAGTAATCTTTAATACATAATATAAAGAAGTCTTGATATTAAGTTGGTATCTCGTGTCCTTTTATCAAAACACTTGAAGTATCCACATTGTTTTAACTCGTTTTAATTAAAAAACTAACATTATACTTTTAGCATGTCTTAAATTAAATACTTGGTACTCAGCTTTAAAAAAATAATGTTCCTACACTATAAATTAAAAAAAAATGTAATGGTTGTTCAAATTTCAAACGAATATTGTATAAAATAGTAATGATATGTATATATTTATTTTAAAAACTTTAAATTTTGTTATGCGTGTTCTTCCCAAGACTTGATAATGATACATGGCACAAAGATTAAAAAAATTATTACCCGATTTAGGTGCTGGCACAAGCTTGTACTGTTCTTATCTATCAGCAACCTTCATTATAACTGCTCAATAATTAACAATTCGATAGTTTTCGTGCAAGAAAACCAAGAAACCACGTTTGTGGACAGTATTGATACATAGTTGTTGAGCCGCACTACACTAGTATAATAGTCGTAGTTTAACACCTATAATATAAATACATAATATTAATTATATTACACAGATATAGACAATAAACTAGATTAGAAGGTTTATATATAATGCAAATCAAGTAAACATTTGAATCTGCCTTTACTAATAGGCCAATGCCCTTTGGTATCTTACAATGTCATAATTCCGAAAACAAACTTAAATTACTATTAAAATGTAAATTCTAATCTGACATAGAATTTATGCCTTTCAATTCACATTTTATTTCATTATTATTATTATTATTAATCGTCTAATTAATTTAAATCTTTGATGATAATCCATACATGATTTCATGCAGTTATGTAGATATTTTAGGCAAGCTATAACATTTATAAATATATATTATGTGCATTAAAATCATCAAATAGGTGTGTTATTATAATATATTTAATTAATATTGTATATTTATAATAATATTACATAATAGGTATAATTTATTTTAACAATTGTATAACTATTTATCAATAATAATTTCCAAATTAACATAATATTATACTTGCTTATTATTTATGTTACATTTTTAATATCTAGTTGCAGATGATGACACAAAATATATATTATAATTCATCAATGCTCCTGTACATTTTAAATAAGGCTCATGCTGTTCGCTATCGGTTGAAGACTTATTTATTTCCATTAACGTCTAAATAATTTACTTAAAAATGATATATGTTATTAGGGTTAGGTACCTATGGTATGCAATATTTATTGAATTATTGTTTTTGTCTAACATGTTTATTTAATAGATTCTTATGTATTATAATGTATTATTATATGCAATTAATTATTGTTCACATATTGTAAAATATTATCAATGTTTTGTAGACATAACTTAACCTTTTTCTATTCTCTTTTTATTAGTTTTACTTTTTTTCTTTTTATATTTACTTTTTAAATGTAGTATTTACATAGTATCTAAATTTCAATTTAAACAATATATTATTTACTTATTTGATCAATTAAACGAATCGTATTGCAATAAACGAGGAAATATAAAATGCATAAGAAGAATTCAAACATAAACCTGTTATAAAGCGGTATTTTAGCAATTAGGTAAGTTATGATTAAGAAATTGATATTTGTAACTCAAAATTTTTCAATTTTTATCTAATAATTAGGCTGAAAATTTTAATAAATACAATTTGTATTCTTTTATGTTGAACCCAAAAAAGTCTTGAAATTTTTTAACTTGTAGGCTAGAACATGTTGAACTTTTAATTATTGATGCCGAATCTATGATGTTTGTAAAAAATAATTCTTATACTTAACATCAATGTAATAGTTTATTTAAAACTAACTCTTTTCAATGGTCTATTTTATCAATCTTGAAGAAAGTAATTGTTTCTTAAAATAAATACCTTATTCATATGTGTTAATATTCTTTTACTAATATGGTACAAATGTTTCGGTGGAAGACATAAGCGCCAAAATTAGATAAGAAAAAATATAATCGTATCGTACAAAAACGCCAAAATCGTATCGTTTATAAATTCTCAACTGATTTATTAAATTTATATTTATTTGCATGTATATCATAATTTATTATTGACAAATATAAAGTTTTAATTTTGGCGCAAATTATTTGTAATTTTTGCACCTTTGGCGCTTATTTCACATGTTAGGTATACAATATTATATTGACGCTTATGTCCTACACATTTTGGCGCAATTGATAGGTCATTTTTGTGCATTTGGCGCTTTTGTCATATAGCCAAATGTTTTATACTAGATGAGTGTCAGGGTACCTTCTGAAAATTCTGTAGACAATTTCTTAGAACCTAAAATATCCTTGGTAAAGAACATTATTTGTTAAACACTAACTCTACGTTACATATTATATTATACAATCCTATACGAAGAATGACTAAGGCTAATTCTTTTTATAGCTTCAACCTAAAATTCCTTTTTATTTATCAGTAGAACATCTATTTTGTACAAATTATTATATTGATTCATATTTTTATTCCTTTTATAAATATTTAGACATAGGTAATTAATATACCTACTATTAATTAATATTATTAAACATCTAATCGCTTATTTTAAATGCAATTTTATTGGCCAATTAGTATTAAAAACTAGGTACTAGAATTTTCAACTAGACAATTAAAAAAAAAAAAAAAAATGAACACATTTTTTCTTTATAAATATTTAATATAATATATAGAATATTTAACAATATAATATATTAATAAAATAAATTACATAAAAAGTGCATGTAGAAATTTTAAAGTTTAATTATAAGCTTATAAGTTTAATACCTAGTGCATAACCTATACTCGATTTTCTAAATATATTATGTGTAAAATATAGGTAGTAGACAATATGATCAATATACAATTTTTTATTTAGTTCTATTAATTTTTTCTTAATTTAAAAATTCATAACATGAAAAAAGTTTTCCAGGGGTTAAAAACTATGATGCTTTCAACTTCTCAATGATTATTTTCTATAAAAAAGCATCTCAATAAGTTATGCGTGTTAAAAACAATAATTTTATTATTAAGGTTTTATATTATTTAATAATAATTAAAAAATTTAAAACAATTAATTTAAGTGTCTACGCTTATTTTTGGTTTTTTTCAAAAAAATAAATTTCCTAAACAACATATCTGAAAAAATGTTACATTTTTTTTTTATCTTTTATTTTTATTATTAAAATGTTTAATTTTTTAAATGACACCATATATTTTTAATTTTATATTCCAAATCAAAATATTGTTGAGAGTATTTCAGTATCTAAAAATTATATTTTGGACAAGTAGTTTGCTAAATATATATACTTGAAACTTAGATGCATGAAGTAGTAGACCAACAATTTGTAGATTAACATACGTACCGGTACCACTCTACTCCAATCATTAAAGCTTTAAAAACGTCTTAAGTTAAGTAATAACGTTATAATTTTACATTATCATATTGTCTCATTTAAAATTAAATGTTAATAAACTAAGAAAAAGTGAAATATAATCTGCTATGAAGTATAAAAATTTAAATTTAAAAGTAAAACTTAAAAATAATAATGATAAAAATTTGTAAAAGTTATGTTATAAAATGACAAAAAATTATGTAAAAAATATTTTTATAACAATGAGTTGACACATTAATGGATCATTCTGTGTGAATAACGTCATAGCATAATTTAAACAAAAAGTTCATTTCTAATAAAAAATATTAATTATAAATCAAAAGTGTATAATATTTCAACAAAATGCATTAACAATATTTTACTTTACAAAAATTTTTTTTATTTAACTTATAAATAAGCAACTATATACAACAATGATTATTACAATAATGAAAAATAATAAAAAAATAAATAAAAACAATTTAAACATTTATATTATTAAATCATAAATTAATTCAATTTTAGCAGATTTTCTGGATTCATTTGAAATACTCAAAAAAGTGAATTATAAACTCAAATCATATAACTAGTGTGTACGTTCATCTGTGTAATATTATATTTATAGTTCCATACATTCGCTACATGTGCACGTGATTTAGTCAAATTTGTTGATATGGACTAGTATTAACTGAGATTTATATTGTTCTCTTCTACATTAATTTAAAAAAATCAAGTATCTTTAATATTATTGTATTTATCAAAGCTGATAGTGTGACCAATCGAGATGATAGTTGACAGCTGAGGAAATAAGACTAGAGTGGGAAAAATAATTTAGAAGATAGGTTAAGCTAAATCGTTAATCAAAATACACTCATAGTAAAATAAAAAAAAAAAAACATATATTTAGTGCGATTACGCTTGATGAGGGTATATTGTATATTATTACTTAAATTACATTATTCATATAAAAAGAAATCAAAGATTCTATGGGCAAAACATAAATAATAAATTCTTGGAAAATGAGTACTAATAAGTCGTAACGTAAAACATTTAAGACCTATAACAACAAAAAACGAAATAAAAGTATAGAAAACCAATAAAAAACGATGAGAAAATTAAATTTATGAATATCCAAAAAATGTATTAAATTAAACAGAAACAAAAAGGAATTAAAAAATAACAAAAAACATAAAATAAAACAAATAAACTAAACTAACACATAGTATAAATTTTAGAAAATAAAAAAAACATAAAAACGTACAAAAAAAAAAAAATAAAAATAAAAGGATAATAACACATCTTTAAAAGTCAAAAAAAAATTAAACAGACTGTATTGTTATGTATACATAAAATAAAGATTAAAACTCTAAATAAAACACTTGGAATAAAAAAAGATATCAAAGAAAAAATATACAAATATCTGACTATAGCTTTAAAATTCAAAAGTAAAATTATAAATAAAAAAAATAAAATTAAAAATAATATTCTAAAATTTTCCTTATAAATGTTAAATATAATACGAAGAAACATAAGATGGAGAAATAGAAACATTCTTATTATAAGACTTACGAGAAAAGAAAAAAATAAGAATAACTAAAATAATAAAAATAACAAAAAAGAAAAAAAAACAACATAAATAAAAATCAGAACCTTTATAAAATGGTGGTATAGTTGTATAATCGGTAGTAAAATGTACTGTTGTGGAAGTAAAGTAGTCTGACACAGAAGTTTCTACCGATGATGTTGGAGTGTAAATTGATGTGGTTGAATCAGTACCGCCAGATAGTGTTGTATCATATTGAGTTGATACTGTTGGTTGTTCTGATGATGGAGAAGGATATTTTGATACAGTAGTTTCTCCCGATGATGTTTGTGTATAAATCGGAGTCGTTGAATCAGTACCACCTGATAATGTTGTATCATATTGAGTTGATATTGTTGATTGCTCTGTTTTTGTAGAAGGATATTGTGATACAGTAGTTTCTCCCAATGATGTTTGAGTATAAATTGGTGTTGTATCAGTAGCGCCAGATAGTGTTGTATCATATTGAGTTGATATTGTTGATTGCTCTGTTTTTGTAGAAGGATATTGTGATACAGTAGTTTCTCCCGATGATGTTTGAGTATATATCTGTGTTGTTGAATCAGTACTGCCAGATAGTGTTGTATCATATTGAGTTGAAATTGTTGATTGCTCTGATGATGGAGAAGGATATTGTGTTACAGTAGTTTCTCCCGATGATGTTTGAGTATAAATTGATGTTGTATCAGTAGCGCCAGATAGTGTTGTATCATATTGAGTTGATATTGTTGATTGCTCTGTTTTTGTAGAAGGATATTGTGATACAGTAGTTTCTCCCGATGATGTTTGAGTATATACCTGTGTTGTTGTATCAGTACTGCCAGATAGTGTTGAATAATATTGAGTTGAAATTGTTGATTGCTCTGCTGTGGAAGAAGAATATTGTGATACGGTAGTTTCTCCCGATGATGTTTGAGTATAAATCGGTGTCGTTGAATTAGTACCGCCAGATAGTGTTGTATCATATTGAGTTGAAATTGTTGATTGCTCTGCTGTGGAAGAAGAATATTGTGATACAGTAGTTTCTCCCGATGATGTTTGAGTATAAATTGGTGTTGAATCAGTACTGCCTGATAGTGTTGTATCATATTGAGTTGAAATTGTTGATTGCTTTGCTGTTGTAGAAGGATATTGTGATACAGTAGTTTCTCCCGATGATGTTTGAGTATAAATTGGTGTTGAATCTGTACTGCCTGATAGTGTTGTATCATATTGAGTGGATACTGTTGATTGCTCTGTTTTTGTAGAAGGATATTGTGATACAGTAGTTTCTCCCGATGATGTTTGAGTATATATCTGTATTGTTGATTCAGTACTGCCTGATAGTGTTGTATCATATTGAGTTGATAATGTTGATTGCTCTGATGATGGAGAAGGATATTGTGTTACAGTAGTTTCTCCGGTTAATGATGTTTGAGTATAAATTGGTGTTGTATCAGTAGCGCCAGATAGTGTTGTATCATATTGAGTTGATATTGTTGATTGCTCTGTTTTTGTAGAAGGATATTGTGTTACAGTAGTTTCTCCCGATGATGTTTTTGTATAAATCGGAGTCGTTGAATCAGTACCACCTGATAATGTTGTATCATATTGAGTTGATATTGTTGATTGCTCTGTTTTTGTAGAAGGATATTGTGATACAGTAGTTTCTTCCGATGATGTTTGAGTATATATCTGTATTGTTGAATCAGTACTGCCAGATAGTGTTGTATCATATTGAGTTGAAATTGTTGATTGCTCTGCTGTGGAATTTTGTAGAAGGATATTGGTGATACAGTAGATTCTCCCGGTGATGTTTGGTATATATACCTGTGTTGTTGTATCAGTACTGCCAGATAGTGTTGTATCATATTGGAGTTGAAATTGTGTTGCTCTGCTGTGGAAGAAGAATATTGTGAACTAGTTTCTCCCGATGATGTTTGAGTATAATGGTGTTGGGTAAC
>NW_020270438.1:0-6164 GCF_002803265.2 Melanaphis sacchari | reverse complement strand
ATATTTAAAATATGATTAGTATTACATATATTATAAATTATAATATAAAACACAATGGTTGATCCTGGGATTAATCATTTATATATTTTGCGTATTTTAAATTGGATGAATTGGTAATGTCTATGTACTTTTTACGTATAATTATTTATTGTTTTAATTCCATGCGACATAATATTCTGTGTTTTATTTAATGTACTCACAAGTGCGTTGATATGTATATGAGTATGAACACCATATTGTGTGTAAACAAGAATTGTACTGGGTAATTTTACAGTATCTTTGTATGTAAACCAAATTATAATTAAATGTGGGTGTAGACTGCACACACAGTCGTCTTTGGTTATGCAGAGACCATCAGGAACACAGCGTTTTAAAGTTCTTAAACCATTAAAAAATAAACTATTGTAGAGTTATTGCATAAATAATGTATCATCCTAATTAAATTGTAATTAATTGATTTTTAAATACATATTTAAAATGTTCAAGTATTTAAATATTATCCTAATATACAAAATTAAAATCAATCAACATAATTTATATTCCTAAATAAATAAACTAGAGTAAATAATATGGATCATTATATAATACATAGTAACTATAATTAATTTTAATTACAGTAAAAAACAAATTTAATAATTAAAACAACAGAAATGATATTTGTAACTTATGAATATATAACCTATTTAATATATCAAGTGAATCAATCATCACTAGGCAATAACATAAACGAATGAAAATTAAATAGTTATTGATAATTATGATCCTAATAATAAAATTGTAATAATTTTGTATTGTTATTATCATTATATAGTACTATTAATATTATTATGAAGATTTTTATTCCTATCATTGGGTTGTAAAAGAAGACTAAATAAGCTAAATTAACAGTGATGTTGTGTGAATTTGTGTTATTTCATTTTAAAATAATGAATCTATAATCTAATTTTTACTTAAAATTTTGTAATCAACAGTTTTCAATTATTTAGAAATAGGTACAATATTTATAAATTAATTTATGTTCGTTACCTATTTGAATTTGCTCTTCAGAATATTTACAATGGCATATATTAATTGTAAAAGTTAATATTATTAAAAATTTAAATGAAATCATAGCTATTTTTTTTTTTTTTTGATAATTATAAAAATATAACAACTTAGATAATCACAACTTTGTTTTTCAAAGAACAAATTTAAAATGATCGCATTCAATTTAGGTATTATGATACTGTATACACGAAAAGAGTGCCTATTTATTTTGGATTATATGCAATAAAACAAATGAATAAATATTGTATGTATATATTTCAATGACATCTGTTTTAACAATCAAAATGAAAAATTGTAATGTTAGGTGGTACAAACATGTTAAATTAATTAATAATGTTAAATGGTATACATAGGTATGTAAATGTAGAATCAAAATTTGAAATATATTTAAACTAAATTAAATTTTGTAACTCTTAGAATTTGTTAAAGGATACGATTATTAAAATTTATTATTTATTGTAAATTATATCAAATTTTGATTTACTTTATTAGTTTCCACACACTTTAAAAGTCTGGGTAAGCCACAGCTTTTTCTCGTCATACTTACAAAAGTGACATAACCATAAGCTGTTATTAAGTTTACATTTCGAATATTTTGAAACAGGTTTTACTATTTAAATTTTATAGTTTTTACCTAGAGAATAACAATGATATTAGGCGCATTACCTACACACCAATTAACAACTGTTTTACCATTATTATCAATTTACTGGTATTTGTCTTAAGTATATTCTCAGTTTCTAAACTAAATTTTATATTTTATATGTATTATATAGTAATACATATTATTTACATCAGTTTATCAGTTTAGGTACATAAATTATATTGTATGTTACCATAAAATTTACATATTCAAATATATTAAATATGAACATGAGAATGCTAACGAATAAAAATTTAATTCTATTACAATACAGGGATACATTATTTATGCAATAAATAAATAGTTTTATGTTTTACATTTGCTTACATAAAAATTTGGGATTAATTTTACTGATTATAGCGTATTATTTGTTGGTTTTATTATCATTTTTAAATTTTTTTTTTTTATAAACTATTCCGTCATATTTACAACAGCAAAAATAATTTTGTTTATTAGTAGTAGAGGGCAGATTAATACGAGTGGTATATTATTTTTTTTTTTGTCAGTCAAGTGTTGTAACGTTCTTTGGCTACATAAGTTTTTATAAATTTAAAGTTTATTTTTCTTTATCAGTAATTATATATTATTACACTTAAAAATGCACGAAGAACTTTAGGATTATTTTACTGCTCTTACATCTAAGATAAGATATCATTTTTAATATTTGGATCTTAATTTTGAATTTAAAAAAATCAAAAAAAATCGGAAGTGATACACAATCAACAACACTTTGGGTTAATGAAAAATCTTTCAAGAAAATTAAAAAATGCATGATATTAATAAATTAATTAAAAGTTAATAAAATACTATGACGCCTATAATAAAATTATATTTTAATACATAAAGAAAGGAAGATTGATTTGAAATAAGATGCTATATCATTAAATATTTGTCTGTAATTGAATTGATAACGCGAAAAAAGTTTCATGCAAATTAAAACAAAAATGTAAAAGTATTTACAATAAAATATACTGAAACGTAATGTTTAAAGATGTCGAATTTAAAATATTACACATAAAGTATAACTTAATTAATATATGTATTGTATAAACATATTGCATAAAATAATATGTATAAACAACAAATGGTATATATTATTTTATTGGCATACAATGTGGTTAACGTGACTTATTATTTACTAATCTTATACATATTTTGTATTATAAAAAGTCATCGTATTTGATAATGTGTTGAATAAATAAAATACATTTAACCTAACCTAAGAGCAAACTACGAGCAGAACGCAACGCGTTCAAAAAGAGAGCCTTAAGGAGGAAGTTCACAGACTTCAAGCGGAGATATAACCGCGCCTGCTTCAGAGCACGGCGGACGGCCTGGCGATCCTTCGTTACCGGTACCGGGAACGAGGATCCCTGGGAAACCGTCTATAAATGGCTTAAGTCCGGGGGAATACGACCCTCGGAGAAATTACCAGCGTCCATCAGAAAAATGGATGGAACTTTTACGTGTTGACTTAGGAAGACCGGCGAGAGACTTCTCGAACAACTGGTCCCTGAGGATAGCGACGCTACGGAAACCGCAAGACAGGCAGAAATCCCTAGAGAGACTTGCGTTTATGTGGGTAGATTCGAGTCGGCATTACCTGGGCTTAGTCCGACGTTCGACCCGGTTGAACCGTGCACGGTCGATGAGGAAAAAGATGCCATATGGCGGATGAAAACATGTAAGGCCCCGGGCCTGGACAGGATCACGGCAGGAATCTTGCGGCATGCGTGGCCCGTTCTCAAAAACCAAATTACGTTTGCGTTCAATACCTCACTGGCTACGAGGACATTCCAGAGCCGGTGGAAGAACGCGGCGCTGGTCGTCATTAGGAAATAGCCCGTTAAGGACCCGACGGAGGCTAGGTCATACCGACCCATTAGCTTACTCCCAGTTCTAGCTAAGGCATTGGAACACCTTATCGTGGAGAGAATCCGTAAAGATGTGGGCGCAACTAATAAAAGATCTTGAAAAGGTTAAATGCGGCTCTGGGTTGATCGCCCTGACAAAGAGCTACCTCGACGGCTGAAAGGCCCATTTGGCGATTGGAGACATTACACTCTCGACGACCCTAACTAAGGGTTGCCCGCAGGGCTTGGAGTTCGGGCCCGACCTCTGGAGGTACGTGGTCAACCCGCTCTTGTCCGGCGATCTTCACCCTGGGACAGAGATAGTCGCCTACCCGGATGATCTCGCGCTAGGTTAGGTTAACGCTCCAGGTCATAGCTGGAGTACCTCCCCTCAACTTAGAACTAGTTCGGCTGGCTAAGATAGAACGGGATAAGAGCGCCGTGAGGAAAGGAAACAAATCGGCGACAGACGTTGCTGGAAAGGCGAAACAGTATTACGTCACTACCATAAGCCTCCGGCAGGAGAGATGGGTCGCCAGTGACAAAGGGAGACAGACGGTGATTTGGTTCCCGGACGTCCGGCGCAGACTGGAGA
Organism: Melanaphis sacchari; assembly: GCF_002803265.2. Lineage (NCBI taxonomy): Eukaryota > Metazoa > Arthropoda > Insecta > Hemiptera > Aphididae > Melanaphis > Melanaphis sacchari. The sequence continues at coordinate 2,026 of NW_020270438.1, read as the reverse complement.
GGCCGTGGTTCGTTCCAGACCACTACATCTCGCAGTTCGTGTCTGGATACGGGAACTTCAATTCTTCGCTCTGCCGTTTCAACCTTCGAGGTGAGGCACGTTGCCGATGCGGTCTTCCAGAGAAAACTGCGGAGCATGTGCAATTCGATTGCCCAACATATTGCCAGGAAAGAAGCAAGCTCGCAGCTGCAGCGCAAGCGGAAGGTGTGGACTGGCCGTGCGACTGCAATACCATGACCTCCACGGAGGCCATGTTACTTGCGTTCAAAAACTTTTCCCGGGAAGTCCTAGAACGTAAAGATGTAGGACGATCCCGCGGGCACGACCCGGACCCCTGATTTTAAAACCATAGCGGAAAGGGCGTGTGGCTAGATGACGTACGTGCAGGACACGGCGCACTGCCAGTGACATGGGGACAGTCTCCCCTATCCACGCGGGCACAAATCGTCCGAGTGGGCCTAGCCGAAACGACCGTCGCTGTCATTGATGGCGGAGGGGCGAAAGCCTGCGATATACTGGATAGTGGCAGGCGAAACGGGACCCGATAGCCGAATCAAGGGCTCTAAGACGGCGCCCCCACAGGATCGTTGATCGCCCTCCGTATTAAGACCCGCCTAGCCGGGAGTGAGGGACGGGATACCTCGCGGAACGAATTGGGTGCCCGTCTTCTCACGGTGGCGGGACGGGACGTCTCGCGGGGCGAATTGGGTGCCCTCACTCCCTATGAATGAATTCTTGCCTAGACCGAGAGCTCGAACTATAGGGGCCAGACCACTCTTCGGGCGAAGCACGTGCGCGTATTCAGCCGGCTCGGGGCTTGATACGGGAGAGGCACCGGCAGAAACGGCAATCTGTCGATAAAGACCAAAACCGTACGCACCAGATGGGGGTCGTCGCGGTACACACAGCGGTGCCCCGATCGACCTGCTTGCGGACAAGGCAGTTGCGAGGGCCGGAACGCCGGGTTACCCAACAACTAATACGTAAATTATTTGTTATTTTTATAGATGCACCAAGTGAAGATTTACCAATAAATCGTAGTGCTAGATGTGTCCCAGATGACGTTGAGATCTTAAATGGTTCTTGTTTATCAACGCCAGTAAAACTACCACTAATAATAACACCATCTAAACGTAGTTTTAATCAATTATCTTTACCATCTCCTCAAAGAACTCCAACCAGGTACAAAACGAAAATTAAATTATTACAATAAAATTTTGACGGCAAAATAAAACCATAAAGACATTAAAAGACTTTTTGAAAAATGTAAGAAATAAAGGTATTTTATCATCAGAATACGAAGATATTATGCTTGATAAATTTGGTGGAGTGTTGGCTGAAATTTTTAAGCATGAATTAAAATATTGACGCAAACCTAAGGCCGCCGCTATAGCACAGACATTAAAGAGTTTCATTTACTCTACATTATTAATCTCCTAAGGCTTATGCATTTTGTCGGTTATATTTTGCTTGATTATAGCATATTACAATGCTTTACAGAAATATAATTTATGATTGTAGATGACTATATTTATATTGTATTGATTTAGGTCATCTTAGTTTACCACATGTATTAGCATTAGAAACTGGACATCCTATAACGAAGAACTGATTTTACAAAAGTTGGCCTGTCCTGAACAATTACCAAAAGACGATAAAGACTGTAATAATTTTAGATGGAATGGCTATAAAACTAATTTGGAACAAAAGCTAATAAATTTGTCGGTTTTCTGACTATGGTAATCAATTGGATTTTGAATGCCAGCTACTGAAAGTATTTGTGTTCATGTCAATAAAATGAAAAGAACAATGAAAATGTTCCATTGGATATTTTTCAAACAAAATTAATGCTGTCACCCAAGCTGAATTGATAAAATCTGCTTTATCTAATTACATATAACACGAGTTTAGAGTTTGGATAACCTGTGACGGTGTGCTTTCACAAATTTTCTTCTATGAAAATATTGACTGTAAATTTCAAGATTCGTATACCGATTAGCAATACGTACTGAACGAAGCATACTTA
>NW_020270437.1:0-5837 GCF_002803265.2 Melanaphis sacchari | reverse complement strand
CTATAGAGAACATTTTATACAGTCCACTTATACCAAACACCCAAACATTTGGTCCGTTCGGCCTAGGATATTATTATATTCTAAGTGATTACCACTTACCGTTAAAATTCGAAAGAACATTAATAATTAGTATAATACTATAATATAAATTATACGGATTATTTGAGAAATAATATAGGCATTTGTGTTATTAAATTATTACGTAACACGATCACCAATTACCAAAAAAAAAAAAAAAAAAAAATCTGTGTGAACCGAACTGCGGATGGACTTTGACCCGATGATAATGATTAAAAATATTTACAAACATACATGCTATTATAATTAGTGATCGCAATTAATATAAGGTCAAGTTCATAAGCAATATTATTAGTAACGTAAGTAGGCCATTGAGTGTAATAATATATTCGGTACCGTATACACCGTAAATAAACCGTATACACCGTGATTAAAAAAAAAAAAAAAAAAAAAAAAGAAAGGGTTTTCGGTGTAATCTATCACTGTAGATCTAAACCATATAAACCAAACTAATTCGCTACCATGGGTATTTATGAAGAGGCGAAGATTCGTCTTAATGACATTCAAAACCGAATAAATAGGATACGTGCAGCTGGAGTTGCATTAGAAAATGAACCGACCAATAAGACTTCATTAACAAAGTTCCGAATGATGTATGCTACCGTCCAACGTTTGCAAGAGGAGTTCGAAGTTCAAATGTCAATTATTATCAAGCAACTCGGAAAACCTGAAAAAGAGCAAAAACCGGAAGACAAAGTATGCTCACCCGATGAGCTTCGTGAAAAATTCGAAGAGGCATATTTTAGTATCATGATCGTGGCCGACGAACACATACCTGCAAAGCAACTTTTAGGGCAAAATGCAGATGAAACATTTATTGAATTGAATGGCTCAAGGAAGAATACACCTAACTTTATACCTTTGGAAAAATTGTCCATCCCACGTTTCACGGGCGACCCTAAGCAATATATGGGTTTTCGTAATACGTTTGATACGGTCGTAAATGATAATTTATTTCTTCAACCGGTTGTTAAGTTCACTTATTTAAAATCGTATTTAGAAGGTGAACCACTGAATCTGATTAACAACTTAATGCTCAGTAACGACAATTACTTTTTAGCATTGAAAATACTGAATAATCGCTATTCAAATCGTCGTGTAATTGCAGAGAGTCATTTCAAGCAACTCTGGGAGATGAAAAAGGCAGTATTCAATGATGAAAAGTCTATTAGACAAATGTTAAACCATATATCAGAGTCAACCGGTGCATTAAAAAATTTAAATTATGCCACGGATCTATGGGATCCGATATTACTACATCTGTTTCAACAAAAGTTGGATGGACAACTACGAGCACAGTGGGAACTGCTTGTAGATACCAATGAGGATCCAAGCGTTACCGAATTTTTAACTTTCCTAACTAAGTTCTGTAATGCAGCATCAGCAGGAAGTCAATCTGAAGGAGGGCGGGAAAAGCCAAAAACCACATCCCAAACCAAGACTACTGCGTTGCATACAGTTCAATCAAATCAAAAACCGACTACGACAATGCGAAAAGTAAAGTACGAAAAAGGAAGTAACTATTCGTGCCAGGTGTGCCAGTCGAGACCTGGACACTTGCTGATTGCGTGCCCAGTCTTTAAAGAAAAAACACCTAAGGACCGACATCAAATCATAAAAGAGCTGAACCGCTGTTACTTATGTTTTAGTGAACATAGAATTGCTCAATGTAGTAATACTAGGGTGTGTTCAGAATGTGGTGGACGCCACCATTCGTTGTTACATTTAAGAACCACGGAGAGTGAAGAGCAACCGGTGACCGCAAACACGACTATGCTTTCAGCTGCTAATGAGAGACCTGACCGATGCCGTGTGCTTTTGTCGACCGTAGCTATTCTTGTTCAAGATGTTAATGGTGATTACCAAGAGTTTCGAGCTTTGTTAGACGGTGCCAGTGAAAGTAGTTACATGACGGAAGTTTGTGGAAGGAAACTAGGTTTAGCACGACAGAAATGTAATTTAGTGGTTCGAGGAATGTCTGACGTGCAGGTAGCATCTATTAAGTCTCACGTCAATTTAAACCTGCGCCCCTTAAGAAGCAGTACTCCTGAAATAAACATCAATGCTTATGTAGTTCCTCGGATAACAGGGTTATTACCATCAAGACGCGTATGGAAAGCCGAATGGCAACATCTAAAGGGACTTGAGTTGGCAGATCCCAGGTACGACGAGCCAATGCCAGTAGACATTTTACTCGGCGCTGATGTCGTCCCCTATGTTACTCGAAGTGGTCGTAGAGAAGGTACAGGGACGGAGCCGGTTGGGCTTGAAACTGTGTTTGGATGGACACTTATGGGAAACACTGGAGCTACAACCATGGAGACAGCCAACACATTCGTAACTGCATTGGAGGAGATTGATTCAACACTACGTCGTTTTTGGGACCTGGAGGAACTACCAAAAATCCGGCATCAGACCCCAGAAAACATAAAATGCGAGGAGTTATACACCGCCACAACTACAAGAAAACCAGATGGTCGATACGTGGTGCATCTTCCATTCATACAAAACCCACCACATCTAGGAGAGTCCCGAGCGATGGCAACGCAGCGGTTATACAAACTCGAAATCCGACTAGAGAAGTCTGAAGAACTCCGTCAGCAGTATAATGTAGCCATGCGAGACTATCTTGATGCAGGTCATATGAAACCAGTTGACTCAACTGAGACTATGACTTCACACTCCTACTATACTCCACACCATGTAGTACTTAAGCCCGAGAGTTTAACTACAAAAGTACGGGTGGTGTATGATGCGTCTGCAGTTACTTCCAATGGAAAATCTTTAAACGATTGTCTATTTCCTGGACCCAAACTTCAGCAAGACTTATCGGGGATTTTAGTACGATTCCGATTACATTCCATAGTTTTCACTGCAGATATAAGGCAAATGTTTTGCCAAATCGCTATCACTGGCGAACACCATGCATATCAGCGACTTCTATATCGTTTTCAGCCTACAGATCCAGTGCAAGTGTTTGAAATGACAACCGTAACGTTTGGACAGCGTTCCTCGCCCTTTTTGGCCATTCGAACCCTCCACCAATTGGCTGCGGATGAAGCCGCAAACCATCCAGAAGTTCAAAAGGTAATACATACCGATCTTTACGTGGATGATGTAGCAACTGGAACGAAATGTGAAGAATCGGCTCTTCAACTGCAGCAAGATTTAATTAATGTGTTCAAGCGAGGAGGCTTTGATCTACGAAAATGGTCTAGTAATTCCATTGCTCTGCTTGAATCTGTACCACCCGAACACCGACAAACCGAGGCAGTGACCTTTGATGAGCCAACATCAGACTATACAAAAGTACTTGGGTTAAAGTGGGAACCCAAAAATGACACGATAGCTTACCAGTATCAACCTAACCCGGTGAGGTATAGTAAACGAGCGATTTTGTCCGAGATTGCCCGCATCTATGACCCGATAGGTCTTTTGACGCCGGTAATAACCAACCTAAAACGGTTAATGAAGTATTTATGGGCACTGAGAATTGGTTGGGATGATGATCTGCCAGTAGTGGCCAAGGATGCTTGGACAAGATATCACGATGAGTTGCCTTTTATTGCTTCAGTATGTGTGGCCCGGCGGATTACCGTCGAGGATGCTAACTACGAACTCCATGGATTTTGCGATAGTTCGGAGAGTGCCTACGCCGCCGCTGCCTACCTTCTAGCACGCACATCTAACGGTCAGATCCAAGTTCACTTATTAATGGGAAAATCTAAAGTGTCTCCGGAGAAGAAACTGTCGATTCCTCGACTTGAACTTTGTGGGGCACTACTATTAGCACGTACGATCGATTATCTCCGTTCTAATCTGAAGTCATTACCGATTAACCAGTACTATGCTTGGACTGACTCTATGGTGACTCTTGCCTGGATCAATACACCATCAGCTAATCTTAAAACTTTTGTTGGTAATTGGGTTGCGAAAATCCAAGAACTTACTTCACAAAAGATATGGAGGTACGTTCCATCGGCACAGAACCCCGTAGATTGCGCATCACGTGGTCTTACACCCAGCGAAATTGTTGACCATCCTCTGTGGTGGAATGGTCCGACATTTCTTCGACAACCATTGGACACTTGGCCACAACAGGCAAATATGTCAGATACAGATCGTGCCGAAAATCATTCTGAAGAAAAGTTGATTACCTTACTAGCAACTGCTACACCTACACAATTAGACGAAAATTGTGTGATTCTTTACGCGTCATCCGAACTTTCTAAGGTTCTCCGTTTGGCAGCTTATTGGTTGCGACTACGTCAACGATTGGGTAGGCCACCCAGGGTGCAATACCAAACCAATCGCCCAAGCGCGCAAGAAACGAGAGATGCGTTACAGGCGTTAATAAGATGGGTCCAGCATATACACTTCGCTGAAGACTGGAACTGTCTTAGGCAAAACCGACCGTGTACACCCAAACTTCGCATGCTTGGCGCATACTTGGATCTCGACAATGATCTCATCCGCGTTGGAGGACGCTTGAAGAACTCTGACTTGCCTTATGATGCAAAACACCCGATACTACTCCCAAAACAATCGCAATTAACCATTTTATTGATCGACTATGTACATAGTCTTCATTGTCATCCCGGACCACAAACGACGCAGAATATTCTACACCAGGATTATTGGATCTTATCGGCTCGTAGCGTCATACGTAAACGACTACACCAGTGCATCCCTTGTTTTCAGGCGAAGCCAAAACCCATGAATCCTATGATGGGAGCGTTGCCTCGAGCTCGTGTTGCAAGTATCAAAGCGTTTGCACAGGTAGGAGTTGACTTTGCAGGCCCTTTTTGGGTAAAGGCCGCTTTGTTACGACGAATTCAAGCCACAAAAGGGTACCTGTGTATATTTGTCTGTATGGCAACTCGAGCAGTTCATCTCGAACTTGTAAGCGATCTAACCACGTGCCTGTTTCTATCAGCCCTTAATAGATTCATTAGTCGACGTGGTCGCTGTGAAGCTATATATAGTGACTGCGGCACTAATTTTGTGGGTGCGAAAAACTACTTGGAGGTAATACAGAAATTGATTAAGTCCGACGAAGTAGAGAGAGGTCTTGCGACCCACCAGATAAGATGGCATTTGAATCCACCCGCTGCTCCACATATGGGTGGTCTATGGGAGGCAGCAGTAAAATCCGCTAAGACCCTCTTACATCGAACGATCAAAGAACAAATTCTGACCTACGAAGAGTTGAACACCATCTTTCACCGAATTGAGGCAATATTAAACTCACGTCCATTAGGTTCCATGTCATCAGATCCTAACGACCTACAACCACTAACCGCTGGACATTTTTTAACGTTAGAACCAATCGTTACCATGCCGACGCCAGATACAATTAAAACCTTACCAAAGCTGGGACTTCACCAACGCTGGAAGCTAGTCCAACAACTGCAACAACATTTTTGGGAACGTTGGCAGCAGGAATACTTGCATACAATTCAAACCAAATCCAAATGGAACAAAATTGAAACCAACCTGGCTCTAGGGGACCTTGTAATTATTAAGGAACCAACTCCACCCCTCACATGGAAAACGGCTCGAGTGGTAGAAGTCTTTCCAGGAGAGGACAAAATAGTTCGAGTCGCCAACGTCCGGACCGCAGAGGGAAAAATTGTAAAACGTCCAGCGGTGAAACTGTGTCGCTTGCCATTAACTTTTGAAGGTAACTAGGTACCTTCAACGGGGGCAGTATGTTTAGACGACGACGTCGTCACACACTGTAATCACGGTTTGATAGG